>NC_039478.1:23642838-23798109 GCF_003590095.1 Trichoplusia ni
TAAAAGAACATTTAGGTAGGTTTATATTTCGGGTCTTGGTAACGTCAAAGTTTCTGATTAAACCTATGTTCTGATGGCTCTTATCTTAGTCTCCAACAATAAGTTTTTGATTAAAAAGATCAACAATCAACAGAAACCTGACATTCGAAAAAAGGTGGATTATTTTATCCTCTTTTTATCAGTTAAAAATATGAACTAGAACCAAATTGCCATTAAAATGGTATATTTAACCCACTTATACAGAATGTTTCAAAATATATCCGATGTATGAACATAGACTGCGTCAGACGGACGAGTCCCGCGCTCTAGAAGCGTTGCGCACGGTGGTCCCGGCGGCCGCGACCGCGCAGCGCGCCGCCGTCGCGGTGCAGGCGCGCCTCGAGCGCACCGCACACACCAACACCAACTGGCTGCTCAGGGCCAGTCGTGGTAAGAATATAAACCCGTCATCATCATCATCATAACCATCCACAGACAGACTTTGTCCTCCCACTGCTGGGCATAGGAAATTGGCACGAGAAAAGGGAGGCCTTCAACATGGCCTAAAACCATAAACGGTTTTAGCTTTTTGACTATACAGGTATAATGGAGCTCTTGTAAGCCTTCAGAGTTTCCCACATACATGCTAAAGCTACAATTAAATTTTGAACGCATTCGATGTTATTTCTTTCATTCGTATCATACATTTGAATTCATCCATCCATTTGCAAATAACCCAAATATAAAATTCGGGTATTTTGACTTTTGACCATATTTATCCAATTTTTTTTATTCCCGTTATCATTTATTAACTAAAATATATTTTGTAATTGCATCCGTTTGTAAGCCTAATTCAAATGAATTTTAAATAAGCTAGTCCATACTGAACGAATACTACAATTCCATCACTTCAGCGTCAATTTGTCTCATTCCTAAAGCTACTCGAATCACATTGTTTTTTCGACTCATTTCGTTAAGTCCACTCCTCTCTTTACTCCCTCCCCATTAATCAAATCACCAATATCTCTCTTCTAATACTACTGCTGTTGCATTTAGCCTACACATCCTGGGTACGTTTCTACTCGGGCTACCCTCGCGACGTTAAAGAGTACTTGGACGCGAAGCAGCTACATCTCGGGCACGCGGCCAAGGCGTTCGCCCTGAGGGACGCCCCCGCGACGCTTGCGCGCCGAGTCAAGTCCAACCCTAGCAATAAGGAGAAACCCTCCAACAGACTTACCATACATAAGGATGAAGAGAAGAAACGGCCAGGGTCAGTATTAATCATTACTTTTTCTAACAATGTCTGATATTTAGAGCGTTTTTCCTCCAGTTATGGGTCTGTAAAAAGTAAAAGGAAAATATTTTTCCATTTCTTGAGGTGTAGGTTGTAATGAACGGTTGTGAAAATAAGTATCTTGAATGACGTAGAGTCGACTTTGAGCTTGATTTACGTACTCAAAGGCGGGCAGAAATATTTAAGGCTTGAATCATCCCGTAATAAATTCTAAATAGACATGTATCGAGAAAGCTTAATTAAATGTGTTGGTGCCATAAGAGACTGTTAAGGTTCATAATCAGCACAGTAATAATTGACTGCATATAATTGGAGTTTCAATTATGTCTTCCTTACAGATTCGAAAAAGCAAAGTTCGGTTCATTTGGAAGCCGCGCCGCTCAGAGACAGAGCTCCATGCACACGGCCAGCGAATTCGATAGCGGATTGTCCACCCTCGACCAATCCCAGCCCAAGAACAAGAAAAAGAAGAACAAATGACATTTAAATAACATAAGTCATGCGATTTAATATTAAAAAGGACCTTTGTAAATAAAACCATTAACGACGCAGGTACTTATGTAGTTTCATTCGAACACCGTAATTGATCAACTTTTTGTTTTATTTATTGTGAAGAAGGTAACAAATGAAAGATGGAGCTCGTCCAAAATTCTAATCGCGAGTCGGCTAGAGTTAATGGAAGCGCGCCCGATGTGATGGCTACCGTTTTCATATTTCTGACTCACGACTGACTCGAATGAAAAATGATTTTAAACCATTACCGTGCCCCGTCCGGCCTTTTGATATTTAAATTTTTTTCAAGCGGCCGTCATTATCGTAGAATGATTTGCGAATTTCGCCCCAGCTCGCGGTTTTTGTTTGTCTCTGAACGAGTTTTTTGTCGCTCTCATTTACCATGTTTTTATTGCTGCATAATGACAAATTAAAAGAGTATTGTGAGGCTCTTTCATGCCACATTCTCTGGCCTTTTCAAGGTTGAAGAGCTTTTCTTTTTGAAGGCGGATCGAATGACTCAATTGTGATTGTGACACATTATTTTAAAGATGTAGCCGCGTTAATGATGACTCCGTCGTAAACTCGGCGTTCGTGAATAGGCGCCGCTAGACCTACAATTTCTCTGCTTTAAGTATCTCTGAGTAGTGTTTTGTTCGTCAACTTTATTTTCTGTTTGCAATATGTTTTCCGTGTTTCTCACCATAAATTACGATTGTCAATACAAGCCAGTCAGAGGTCAACGTGTATTCATAAGTCGCATTTGCTGAGATTCGCCTCGGATTGTATGTGGGTACCGGTAAAATTGTGGATACGTAAGTACGTTTACAATTCTGAAACGAGTTTTCACAATAAACTGTGTGTAATGTAACGCTTGCGTCCGCAAAGCAAGTATAGTTGTGTGGCGTGGCTTCGCGCGTCATTAAACAGCACATTTGCATGTCGGCCGGCGCCAAAGCTCGTGAAAATGCCTTTTCATTAGCATCAGCTCTACTGAAAAATTGTTTTGGCAGCGAACGGTTGCTATGCGAACTCGTAATGCCAAATGACTTAAACTAATTATTTATGATTAGAACATCGTTTTAATTTAGTAGGGTTTAAGTGTTGATTGTAACAGTTCAATTATAGATGGATCGGTTGGTTCAGTTGCGTCTTCAACTGAAAGTCTTAGACGCGGAGTTTCTTGTCCGATTTCCTCCGTAGTAGTCATTTATAAACTAATCAGTTATTAATACACATAACGTTTCAAAATTAAACAAAAATGTAAAAAAATATTTAGATTAACTGAATGTAGGTATGAACCTATCTACTGATGTAATGTAAAATACGTTACATCATTAAAATTACAAATTATCCGCGGGACCTAATAATCAAATGTAACACACGATCCAATAATTCGCGAGTGTTGAGTTCGTGAATATGTGATTGATGTTCGGGGAAATGTATCAGATTATATAAATTTATGCCGACATAGTGGCTGATTTCACGGCGAAGAATTCTATTGAAAGAGTCGGCAAGTCAATTCGGAAGTACAATGAGTCAGTGGCTCACGCTGTGTTGCTCTATTAGGCTGAGCTTTGAGGTGTTAAAGTCTTTTTTAATTATGGTAACATTATTTTTTGCTTAGCAATTAACTTAATCTTAATAGCTGTTTTTACTTTTTCTCACTTCGTAATATCATGTTAGATTTTAGTCGATTAGAATCGGTTGGGTCGCTTTTTGTGGGACCGACCAACTATTTTTTTAATATACTGGTATCATAACGTGCTCAAGTTATAATATGGTAATAAAGTTCAGGAGATTATTAATTACTGAGGCACGAAGTCTCGGTACATAGCAGTTGGTGTAGTGCGGGCGACGGCGGAGAGTCAAAGCCGCCGCGTCACGTCCCGCCGAATTACGGGCACAAAGCGCCGTTGATACCGAATATTCCATATAAATATTGAGCTAATCGCCCTTTCAATGAAGCGGCCCGCTTTTTATTAATAATTGATCGCAGACCGGCGAGTCATGCGCCGTATTGTGAAGCTAGACGAACGCATTTTTTGCTGTAACTCATTAATGACGGCAGTAACACATGACGCCGGTCGCCGAGGGCGTGTTCCCGTCAAACTCGCAACTAATTTTCGGTGAGCTCAGGATCTACGTCGGTAATGTGGAACTAATCTTTGTTTGTGCAAGGATGTTACCTTTTATAGCTGTCGCTGGCGGCTATTGGAGCGGTATCATAGTTACGGGTTTAATTGTTATGTTCAATGTAGTGTAGACAACCGCCTATAATTTGAAGTACCTAAACATGGATGTGGTGAACATTATATCGTCGTCCAAATCAGTATTCGCTGTAGCCTTCCCTGTTTTTAACAAATAGGTACCTTATTCTTGCTTCTCTAATAACTGGCCGAAGTTCCTGTGTTTACCTAATTGGATTTACCTAAATATCGTTAATTTGAATGGGAGACCAATGTGTTTTAAGTACCCACCTACACTAATACATTCTAATCGGCTTGTGAACTTACAGTATTAGTATAATCTCATTAGTTTTTGGATTCCACACTGGTTTTCTAACGTGTCGTCACTTTCATTGGTTATAATAAGCGCTTAGTTCCGTTTATTCCACTTATTTAATTAAACATTCTCACACGTTTCATAAATACAATAACTTTTAATTTTTAAGTATTATGATTGCACCGCTTACAGGCAGTTAGGTTAACAGTAACAGCGCCGTGGGAACTCGGCTAAAAGCTTCCGTTCACCACACGGTTACTTTATTATAGGACATAGATATTGCAGCTAATGGTTGTAGAGTTATACTTGAAATAGTTAGAATATCTAGAGCAAGCACATTTAAGAAAACGTTTCTATCTTGTAATGTATCTAAATTCAGTTACAAGTAGGTTGCTTTTTTGACGGACGTTGTCTTAAACCTTACTAGATATATGAAAAAAAGCACTCATCGGTAATGGCAGATTGCGAATTGAAGGACTACATTATTACTATAATATATTTATGGTACATTAATCTAGAAATCAATCAATAGGAATACTTTTTTCATTGGATCAGAATAATCTTTATATACGTAGTAGGTATTATTGTTACCTTTTTTTTTTAATGACATGCTGATAACACGTCTAGATACATTCAATACAAGTTTTTATTAACAACACCCTGTACGGAACAGTAAGCAGGTGATCATTTTTTACATTCGTCTCATTATTCTCAAATACAAGAAATATTCACAATTAAGTACACATTTTTATAAAATTTTGCATATTACTGTGAACTGAATAAAAAAAAAAACAGATAGGGTAACTGTTACTTTGTATTGAGTGATAGAATTGCTAATTGTTGTGCGCTCGCGCATTGGATATTCAAATGGGCGCGTAATGTGCGTATAGAGGAAAATCTAAGTGTTTTATTAGGTATATCCCTTGGTTCAATTGCGTCATTCACTTCCTCTGATTGATTGGCTGGTGAAACAAAAGCTCATTAATTATTCCGGTTGCGCATCTGGGTGTCTAGAAGTGGTACTTATGTCTGGTTTATGTGCTACTAGTAGCCTACTACCGTATAACAGTGTCTAGTTCAAGTTATTCATTCGGAAATGTGTACCTGCAGCTAGTTCCGTAGCTATTTAGTAATCTTGTCTGACCTTTAACGTCGAATTACCTTATCATACTGTAAGGCACAGAAAAATTAAACAACTGGAAATAAAATTTTGGTATACAGGCAAGCTTAACTCAGTCAGTTTTCTTCTAGCCTACCTCTACCTTCCTACCTTTGAAAGAGTGGGATCTGTAGGTGGACGTCATGATCGGCAACAATGAAAACATAAATTGTTTACCTATACAAATGGATAATCATTACAACTGTTTAAGTTAAAATATGACCAAAAGTAGGTACCTCATGTACACTAGTTTCCTAATCCCTTTCTGCTTAATTAATTAAAAAATGTTTGTACACCGTGAGTATTCTTCATGGTCACCATACACGGGCAGTGGGCACAGTGTCATTGTTCGCGAGATGTTGCCATCTGATTAACGTTATTGTTTCAAACCGGGAAACAGCTAACATTCACTCCATTTAAATATAATTGAGCGAATGAGAAACGTTATCAATTATAATTGTTACGACGCATACTTTTAGTAGAAACTCATTTATAAACGATTTTCACAGAAAGCCTTTGCGCGGCGTACCTACTTAATGGAAACTTCTTGGTAAGAAATATGTTGTAAGTTGTCATTATTTTTCTATAACTTCGTGATTTTATTGTTTTGGTATATTCCTTCTCAGTTTATTGTGAAGTCTTATGTATTTTCACCGTAAGTATGCTATATTATTAGAGCTACCGAAAACTTAATTAACAATGGCGAGAAAATTATTGTTTTCCGATTGATAACTCTTGTTAAGTTTTATTCCTCAACTAACTGTTGCCCGCGACTTCGTCCGCGTGGTTAGAAGATATAAGTTATGATTTATACCTGCCCTGTTTTTTCACATTTTCCATTGGATCTTCGCTCCTATTAGTCGCAGGCGGTGATGGTATAAAACCCTAAAACTTATATATTAGTATATAGACGAAGAAAGCATTTGTAAGAAAAAAAAACGCCTAAAAAGAAGATACTAAAAGAGGAATAAAAAGCACAACATAAATACACTTTGTTTGACGATAAAAGTATTGAAGACGGTGTTAACACAGCTCGACCATGTTACCAGGCGGGATCTAATCGATATTTTACAGTAAACCGATATCCAATAAATTCAAAAGCGCATAATTAAAAGTATATCTATGTAAATACTGCAATTTATATCTAAGAAAGAACAGATGATAGCAACCAGATCGTGCAAAATAGTTTTTAATGTACGTTTAAACAATGAATAATAAAATAGCGATTGTAACGCAAAGCAATATCGGTGTACATGCGTAGTAGCTAATGATGTGGAAACTGAGTTGGACGGGCACGAGATGAAAAACTCGAATAGGCTGGAGCAGACAGTTTGTATAACACTGAATAATAGCAAGAAACAGCCGTTTTACTAGAAATAATCACAGTGTAGGTGGCAAAAACAAGCTATTAATGGTTCTCGGAGTCGGACCCCTCTTGTTACTATTCATGAGTAAATTAACGGCGATGCTCTCTCACACAAACGTAGTCGTACGATAAACGCATTACCCGAGGGGAAAACGTGTCGTAAAAAACTGATAATATTGTGATTGCAGTCAATATTAAATCGCATTACTTCGTTGGAATGCAAGAGATGGAGATGCAATTGTTTTTAGATTGCAGACGGTTAAATTGTTTTCTCTAATTGTTCTTATGAATATTTATATTATAATTTACCTAGTTGCTAATCGCATTCGAATCATGTGCTTATGTAAAGCACGCTTAGCAAGCTTGGATACAAATATTAATAGTGTTCAGCATTAAGGAGTTTTTATTGCAAAGGTATAGCAGCTAGCCTGATCGCGGGTTGTATGTGTTTAACCGGGCTTGGTGTTACCATTTCACTACGTGATTGTACCTGTAGTAATGGATCAATACTTTTCAGGATATAAGACAAGCCGTCAAGTAGGCAGACTATGATAGTTTGACGTCACACGACGGTGGTTTCTTTTCAATGAAAGTATACTCTATATATTATCAAAGTACCATAAGAACATACGTTTTTTTATACATACTGGAAATTACATAACTTCTGAAAGTTATTTTCGCTGAGAAGGTAGATCCACCAAGAAAACTAACAAGGATTGCCTTAAAACAAGAAAAGCTTCCTCATAATCGCTACGATTCGAAGCTCCAAATAACCGGATTTGAATTCGTCGACGTCTTACAGAATCCAACAAAGTGTTGCAGAAGCCAAAAGGGCCTTTTATGAAACGATTTCACTTGGGTGTAACATGAGAGCGCTGTATCAGTTGAACGGAGCCTGCGGTCGCACGACGATACAAAACACTGCGAAATTGCGCGTGCGCATAACCCGTAACACATATGTACATAGTTGCACGAAAACGTAAGCTGTCATATGCGCTTGCATGTGTGTGTCTGTAGCTTTTTTGTAGAAAAAAAGTTATTAAAGTCATAATTGTAATTTTATTCTGAGGTTGTTTTTAAAGTTCCGTTTTCGATCCATTAAGTTTTTCAGGCAAAGCTTTTCCTGTACGGGAATATACGAGTAACATTAAAATATCGTAAAAAGCTTCCTGCATTTTGACATTTCGGCGTTTGGTTGACTTTCGCAACCAGTATTTAGATAGTATTTTGTTTTGGTTTATTTGACGTCAAATCAGTAGCAAGATTTTGAATGTTGTCTGTTTGACTGTCGGCCCGCATGCCTCATGTTCACGGGGCACTGACGAGTATTGATGTGTGCGAGTAGGCAGCCACACCGTGTATCACTTTACCCGTCACTGATACATTAACCAATAGTTTAACTTGATCATATCGATTTACAATTGCCCAGTTAATGTAGCTTCACTGTCTGAATCGGTATTTGTAATATCTGTAATTATGGCTTGGGTCCAAAGAGGTTCTGGTGAAGCGGTCACATTGCTGTTTCATTTGGTGGCAATAAAACGCACGCAATTTGGAACTGGAATGAAAATAAAAGCCAAATATCTAGGACCCTATAAAGTTATAAAAGTGAAGAGGAATGACAGATATGAAGTGAAAAAGCTGGATCCTAATACGGAAGGACCTGGTGCAACCTCTAGTTCAGCTGATTGCATGAAGTTGTGGCCAGATGTCAACCCCAAAACCTAAAGCATAAGAGTTGATTTATAATTTTTGTTTTTTTTTTTGGTTTGTGTGAGAGTTTTATTCCATTGTTAACTTAGTTTATTGATTTGGTTGTAAATCTGTTGTACTACAATGTTACTCTTGTTTATTACCAATAAGTGATCTGTATTTGTTAAAGTGTTATAGAACTAGCTGTTGCTCGCGACTTCGCCCGTACGGATGTCATTTATATCCTTTGACACAGACGGTTATATAGGTCATGTATTAAACCCAGGTGGTAGCTACCTTTATGCCAAATTTCATAGAAATCTGTCTAACTGTTTAAGCGTAAAGAGGACACAAACATGTGTCAGTATGCTTGACTAATCAATTCAATCACACAGATTTTTATCATTAGGAATCAAAGCTAAAGCAGCTTAGATAGTTTTGCATTTTACCGTTTGTTTCTGCTCCACTCGCGAAGATATCGGTTATCGCTGTAAAGAGTAATCTCGTCATTTTCAAAGAAACAGTATCTTATACACCTTTCACTACCTCGAAGAATTTGCGTACAAAATTTCACGACTATCAATTAAGATTTCCGTGTGAAAACGCAACTAACAAACTTACTATCACACTTAACATATCAGTATCGACACAGATTAGAAACTCCTTTCACCACCAATAAAATTTATCAGATAAATCGCTGTCCTCATGCACCTACAACGAAACAAATACATGTTGACATTTATTGTATAACATTACTACCTTTTCGCCCGCGACTGCGCCCGCGTCGAGGTCGGTTATATCGCGTTTCCAAGAGAACTCTTCAAAAGTCCGGGATAAAAACTATCCTATGTTCTTTCTCAAGGTCAAAAATTGTTAACATTAACATTAAAATTAGTTCAGTGGTTTAGAAGTGAAAGCGTAACAGACAGACAGACAGAGTTACTTTCGCATTTATAATATTAGTAGGGATTTGGCAAGGTCATTCGAAATTCAATTATGAATTTAGAGGTAACATTTATCCGTTAGCGCGTTGTGCGGTCGATCGCAATGGCAGGCGGTAACTCGGGCGTTAAATCAGCCAGGCCAGCCATCCTACGATCCTAGGGCCCTAATTCTGCTATTTACAACGACCGATGAATGAATGAATTTTGACTTAAAATGTCAATTTTCGTGTTCTTTTAAACATTTCTTTACACAATAATTGGAAATTCAGTACGGGACTGTATACTCAAGGTCAATACAATTATCTTCCAATTATAGTACTGGCAAAATGCTTAAGAGAATGAGGAATAATTTCAAAATTTAATCAAATTGCCATTCATTCATCGGCCATTGTAAAATAGCAGAATCGGGGCCCAGCACCGTTGTTAAATGCCCGCAATCAGGCTGTGACCGAGCGAGAACCGCCAGACCTTATCTATAGCTAAGGCCCAAGTTCATGGTGCATTATAACGCGATCAATTATATTGAAGCTAATCCTAATGAGTTTAATCGAGTTTAGATAAAACTGTTATTTGCGTTCCTATTACAAGAAGATGCCAGAAGGCTAAGAATATTGTAGATAAGTTGTAGATCTCTTTTAAAATTATTCATTACATTGTAGTTTCTTGTATTAAAAATAACGACGGTGTTAAGCCTCAATATTTAATTGATCATCTTAGATTGTGACAGAAACAAAACTATGTCTGATTTCTTAAAATACTTTTCGTGCATACCTAATTAGTTAAATCTTTCTGGATATGTTAATTCCGTATCAACCGAAAATTAAATTTAAATTACACTTAGTTAAATTATAGATAGAATCAAAGCAAAGTACTTTTTTATAGCAAGGAAAATTACTTTTGAATTTCATTTAACCAAGTTCTGTTAATCGAAGCCGTGAAATCGAGCCAGAACTTACAATTTGAATATGTACAATCACTAACTTACAATGAACGTAGGTATTTTGTTTAATACTGATATGATAACCACCAACGAGTTTTATGTCGTAATAAAATAATTCCAACGCCATTTGGTTACCTTATATTGTATTGACTCAATACTCAATACTCAATTATTTATTGCGTTCCATAATGTACATCAAGGTCTTAAAATCTAATAATACAGAACCATTATGGACCCTGTCGGGCACAGCAAGATCTTAGGACTAAACACAAGGTGTAAACTTTTTGCGTCTTATAAACATTAAACATTAAACATTTAAAATGTGTAAATATATATCAAACGTCTCGTGATCACTTTTGCAAGTCGGCCGAAAAGTCTGGAAAATATTGAGTAAAGACGTTATGAAGACCAGTACTTTTAAAGTGGTCTGCAAATGATATTTGTTTTAAAAAAATATACATTACCATTTCGAAATACTATTAATAAGATATATAAAAAATTCAACATCCTTAAATTGCAATACAGATCACGGTACATGAAAAAACAGAAATCAAAACTATAACATCGATGGCTTTTTATTACTCGGTTTCAAAATAACATATGGGGAAAAGTGTTCTCTTGTATCACTATAAGGAGAAGGTGATCAATATCGTCAATTCTGTATATCGTCTACTAACTGTTGCCCGCGAACTTCGTCCCCGTGGGTAGAAGAAATAAGTTATGATTTATACCTGCCCTGTTTTTTTCACATTTTCCATTGTATCTTCGCTCCTATTAGTCGCAGCGTGATGGTTCAGCCTAAAGCCTTCCTCGATTAATGGTCTATTCAACACAAAAATAATTTTTCAATTTGGAACAGTAGTTCCTGAGATTAGCGCGTTCAAACAAACAAACAAACTCTTCAGCTTAATATATTAGTATAGATTCAGCCAGTATCCGTCCGGTACCTCGAAATACGTTAATTATCATACGTGAAACACCTCAAAGTTCACAACTTTGAGGTGTTTCACGATCTGTCTAATGTCTCCCATATTAGTTTACAGGTCGCGTGTATCGTACGCGTCGAACCATTCAATAGTAACAGCACAGTCTTCGAACAAACCTAATTTCTTGATTTCTGAACAAGTAATAGGTCTGGAAGTTCGGTTTGTCGCACAGATCGATTTCTGCATCTGTCTAGACTGAGAAGCAGTTGGTTAATGTATAGTTTGTTTCGTCAATTATTTTGTTAAGTTTATATTAGTAGATATAAAAATAAGTAATTAATGCAGACAGCATCACTTACATTTTTCTGAACCCAAAGTAAGTTGCTAAAGCACTTGTGTTATGGAATTCAGATACAACAAAGGTACCACAAACACCCAGACCCGAGACAATGTAGAAATGTGAATTTTTACATTGACCCGTCCAGGGATCGAACTCGGGACCTCAGAGCTAGCGACACTTTGAAACCGGTGCGTATGCCACTCAACCACGGAGCTCGTCACTGCTCCTAATATTTTTTTGGCCTTTAAACAATTTTAGTTGTTGCATTATGGAAAACGCCACTCAAAAGCGAATGACAAAAATTACTTATCAAAAACCCTGTATTCCTAACATTTATCCTAACTGTAAGAATATAGAAATCAAGTCCACCTACTTTATAGTGTGATAAAGTAAAGTTGTATAGTGTAGCTACACATTGATGCATAGATCTCATCAAATAAACATAGGTCGTGCCTACAACACGGCTGTCATCGGGGGCTAAAATACTAGATTTGTCACAGCTCGAGCGCCCCTCGCATTACGAGCAGAACATGCAATGAAACAAGTTTATCTCGTTCTAAACAATGTCCTCAAACTGAATTACACAAGTAACATAGTAACAGAGCTTCGAGTTTTGCTCTAACATGACTGAACTCCACTCTAATGCGCTTCAGTCATTCAAATAAGCCTCGAGTCTTTACAAAGAGTTTTTTTATTTAATTACAAGACTGTTATTGCAACAAAGGACGTGTTGAGACGGATGTGTGTCATTGCAAAACTCGTATGGCAACCTTTTAGTCGCGATTTCAAGCCGCAGCCTCAGGATCAGAATGTTCTGGAATAGTCAAACCAATACCAAAATTAGATGCTACATTTCCCTCATACTCGTAATGGAATTCGATCTAGATTTCGCTAGCTAATGTCGACAGAAAGTCTCTACGTTTTCCTAAGTTGAATGTTCTCTTTTGAGCACTTTATAGACGAAAAGATCAGACTGTCACCACTTGTCGCAGTGTGAAAAGTGTGAAAAGTACATGCAGATCATGAAAATACAGTTCGAAATTCTCAAAATAGCAACGTTACATCTTCGGCGAAAATTGATACGTATTTCGCTGCCGATATGACATTTCCAGGAGAAGAACATATGTCAATTTGTTTCATATTTTCGCAAAAGTGCAGACAAGTATACTACGGCAGGGGATATTTAATTTCCTGTCTGTATAACTTAAAAGAAATGTGTTTCAAGTAAAGGGGGACGCGTTGGTCTGTCTGAGAAGTGAGACTGAATGAGGTCATATTTAATATTACACGTGAGAACTGCTAACAAACAGCATGACAGCTTGCAGATATATCTTACTATGATTTTAAGAACATAACTTATGTGTTTTTTTTAATAGATTGATTTGAATTACAAATTGTTTGTTGATTTTTGGATGAAGCGGCTCTCGGTCTTGTTAAAACAGAAGGATTATTAAACTAGGATGGAAGCATGTCTGTCAGTATATAGTAATACAATAAAATCAAAACACCTCCTTGCTAGCTAAAGCATCTGAAAATTTATTTCATTACGTAGTTTCATTATATTGAATTTATTTTCAAACCTTTTTGGCAGTTCGTAATTCTTCATATGTTCGTTTTCTGCTGATCTTCCGCGTATGACCTAAGGTCACGGTTTCAGTCGCAGCTCATCTGTGTCAAGTCTCTTGACCTTATTGCTGTGTGTCCCAGAAGGCCATCAACTCTTAGGATATATCTGCTCTGCTTTTGTACTGACACTTGTACACTCACCTGTAATATTTCTCACCTGTCGCTAGTCCTTGGAGATGGAACTTCCATATGACTTTGTGTATTAAGAATTCGACTTTATATCTTGGTACTCGTAGGCATGTTGGACTGTTGGTGATATGGTTAAGAGGCAACTATTTGAGCATAGTAATATAATGGGTTTGATACTTGTCAGTACAAGGATCCTTTTTATAATACGACAGACCAAAAATCCATGAATAGAAACCTTTATGTCTCTGTAAGAGAGCAGACTTTAGACTGCACGAGTAGTCGCGTGGTTGAGGTCATCACGCCAAATCCATATGCGCGACCGAGTCGCGGGTTTGATGCTCACGTAGGACTATCGTTTGAGCGATCCACGTATTCTGAGTCTGGGTGATAAAATTACTTAGGGCGCGAGTCTTAAAAAACAAATTAAAGGAATGAAAACTAAAAATACACATTTATTTCATCTCTAACTTGCTCACTATGAGCAAGCAGCAGCCATGCATTGCTAGTTTGTAACAGTGAATGGTAAAATTTTAAATCGACTTAAAACAAGAAATGAGCTTATTACCATTGTTCCATAAAATATTTGCTCATAAAGCCGCCGGCAAACTGCAATTCTAACAATACGGGGAACAAACAAACTGTAAGAGGCACGACGCGAATGCTTTATTACTTCTTTACAACACAATGGAAATATGTAACAATATGAAACCTTATTTCTATCGACTTCACGGCTGTTTAAGATTTCTCGCAACCTCTTTAAGATTTTTCATTCTTTTTCTAGAAAAAAATAACAACAGACAAATAAGAATAATATTATTATTGAAGCCTATTCCAATTACCACTACGTTTTGCTGCTTGCTTGTTATTTTCTTTACTTCCCCGTGTACTTACCACGATTGGTTATTGAACTACACTATAACATTAAAAAATGAATCAAAAGCGCATTTTCCATTCATCATCGTAAAACTCAAAATGAATAACAGATATTTAGATAAACATCAAGCATTGCAAGTTAAAACAAATGACTAGCGAATGCAAACAGCCGCGAGCAACTTGAACTGACCTATTTCACTTCATTTTAGCTGATTACACATCCGCACACGTGCTTACTATTCAGCGTTACCGCAGCCGTTGAGAACGGCCGAGTTAATCTCCAACGGCCAGTCAGTCACATTTAATCCAAGCTAGTTTCTAACTAACAAATTCCCTCGTAATTATAGCGATGCTGAAGTAATTTGCTCTCCATTAATTGATTGCAGTACCTTCGGGAATAACTGCGGTCCTCAGGTCGGACTAGAACTAGTCTTTTGCAACTGGTTGCACCGGACGCAAATATTTAAGCACTTTACGTTAGAAGGTCTGAGGCATCCGTGTTTTGTAGAATGGCCACATGTAATCAAATAGATTCGTGGTTTACGTTGGGAGAGTTCTCTAAACCCAAAAGGAGGGATACATCTTTTTTTGGAAAAAGGGTGGAAAATAAACTTTGTTCGATTTAGTTTGAAGCAATATACTCTTGTACGCTTGTTTATTTGCTTTTGTTAAGATATCGGAGCAGAATAACGATACACCTTTGTCTTAATAAAAACTCAGATCATTTTAAATGGTCGTAACAATTAATGGCTAATCATAATTTTCGAATTACAATTAGAGCATCTTTCTCACAAGGTTGTTGAGTTTATTTATTATTTAAGACTCAATTTTTCACCACGTTTATCAAAGAAAAACATTGATTTTAAGTAGTTTGGATTATAATTTTGAACAAAGTTCTAGGCAGCAGACGCGTGGTGGAGACACGGCGTTCCCCTTACGGGCGATCTTGATACACCGCGCGGCCTCACTCGCTCGCCTGACACACTGTACTCTACTTGACCTCAAAACTATCTTATTTATATCTAGCTGACTAAACAGGTAATATCCTGTTTACTGTAAAAAAACGAGTTGAAAAAATACGAAAAATAAACTTGTCGAAAATACGCCACAAAAAGAATTCATTTTTAAAATTGTTTTAAAGCACTTACAAGTGAAGAGTATCTGTTAAATGACATTTGTGACTTGAACATTATTGTCTTACTTTTTGTAATGTTTTCAACTTTGAAACGTTTTTTCAATACCTATGAAAAGTATGAATACAGTGAGAGTGAATGTCGTTATTCACTCTGTTCATGTAAAGCAACTCTCTAAAAGTCTATATGATAACCAAAATTTTTGACCTTGAAAAAGCTTGTCTTACGCAGAGATCAAAACCACGACACGTCACGCACTGAGGGTTTGGCGTCGTATCCTATATACCTATATACCACCCAGCTATCCACTCATTATATAAGGACTAGCTGTTGCCCCGCGACTTCGTCCGCGTGGTTAGAAGATATAAGTTATAATTTATACCTGCCTTCTACCTATCTATCTGCCTTCTATATATCTTGTAGGATTCAGTCAGCGTTTACAATGTAAGCGCAAAAAATGTGTTTTTTTACGACCTCACATTAGAAACCTCAAAAATTGTAGCCACATAGCCAATTTGGGTATTCTGATGTATAAGCTATATTGTGGTAAAGTTTCATTCAAATCCATTCAGTAGTTTTTACGTGAAAGAGTAACAAACATCCATACATCCATACTTACAAACTTTCGCCTTTATAATAGTAGTAGGATTCATTCAAGTTACCTTGTTAAAAATAGACTACATTTTGAATTACTCCATTTCAAAATACACCTTACTGGCGTTCCTTAGACTAAAGAAAGCTCTTAGCACTAAATTAATTACTATTGCAAATTATTCAAATGCAGTATTTGCTAACAACTTGAGGTGTACAAATGAAAGCCTGAAAGTGATCCCCGCATAAGTTTGCTAAGTTTTAGAGCAATACAAGTTCGCTGGAACCCTCTAATTAATACACGATGTATGGCCATCTCGTTAATTAAGTAGCATGTTTGAAAAGTTGAGTTGTGAATTCGATATGACATTCCAACAAGAGTTAAAACTTTGCTAGAATTGCTAGATACTAAGTAACGAGATTAAACGAGTTCTCGAACGCCGTCTCTCCGAGTTTACACTAATCAAAAGTTAGCACATAAATTAAGCTTAAGCTTTCAACAATCAACTTTAAGAATCGAACGTAATAATTCTAGCCTATCACTACATATGTATTATAAAATAAACCGCTTTTTCTGTCCCTATTTCCCCTTGACTACTTAAATCTTTGAAAACTACTCGACGGATTTTGATACGGTTTTTTTAATAGATAAAGTGATTCATGAGGAAGGTTTTTTAAGTATAATCTATGCATAATTGTATACAGGAAGACGGTCAATTTTAGAGATTTTTAATGTATTAGCTATTTTTTACGCTTTCATTGCAAACGCCTTCTTAACCGCAAGAGATACTTCACAATAATGTTCCACAATATTGTACACCATAAAAAAGATCTACAAAAAAGTCTCAGAGAGCATATGTCTATCTTTAAGGTTGACTCACCATAACCATTTTTTTGGGCTAATAATTTTATTAAAAACAAAACTTCTCTGCGAAGCTGTTTTTGTTGAGATGGTAATCCTTATCAAAATAAAATATTCAATTTTTCAAATTTCAAACATTTATTCCATTTTTTTTTTCATTACGATGCTACGATGGTATGAATCTTTATCAAAATAAAGAACGTTAACAAATTTCTGTGGCGTATATTACCACTGCGCCCGTGCGATGTCGGGGTGGGTCGCTAGTTTATGCTAAACTAATGGGTATAATGCGTCTTTCTATTTATGCAGTTGGAGCAATTGAAATTTTATTACGTTAATGGATTTCGGATTCCTATATTTTTATTCCAGAATTCACCACAATGTTAAAGCGAAGAACATATTAAAAAATGATATCTTCAAAAAGACATTCGAAATAAGCAGGCAATAACAAACATTCACTTCACTAAGACATGACACAACATACCTTGCGTGTAGAGTGCTTTAGTACAACACAAACCAATAGTTACTCATCGTTAGAGTCGATAAATAATGACACACGCGACGTAACTCTACACAACAACAATTCGTACATTTTTATCCCATTATAGTTTTGAATTTTATTCCCAAATCTGCTCAAACAGAAAACAGTCCATTTTATAATGGATGGCATCCACTTTTAACCCGTTTATTTCGTTCATGTAATATTCGGTTTCGTTATATTTGAAATTTGAACCTAGAAAAATTTCATCAAGTAAAATACATTGCTGCGAAATTTTTTTATTACTTTTAAAGATTATAAAAGATCGGATCTAAAATAGATTACTTTACTCGTTGCAAAATAAAATTGAGATATGAGATCTGCTAGGTAAAAGCCCTCCTCAATCTTCTTCCCCTTGTCTCTCATGAGCCGCGAGTGACCAGTTCGGAAAGAACGAATCTAATTCATCCCGACATATCCATCTAGGTCTACCTGCCTGACGCGGGATTTGTGTTAAGAAGCAGGACTAACAGAACTTCTTTTAAGTAAGATAGGAATCGCGTCTGCGAGATAGAGAGCTGTCACACTTCAACGATAGCATTAACAGGGCACGTGAACTGAAAAATAAAATGAGTAAAAATGAGTTCTAGGGAAAAAAAGAAATAGGGCCATGCAAAATTTCATAAGGATCCGGTTTCGAAAGAGTTCAATTTCGTACACCGTGACTCGAGAATTTCATATATTAGACTAGCTTTGCATTCGGTATTGCAATACATATTTCTGTTTTTATTATTTGATTATCATAGAATCAGTACTGGACCACTCTCCTTCACCTGCAACTATCTCCACTTAAAAAAAACAGGCCCATTTGTCTCTGCGTTTTGCCGTGGAAGTCAGACAACTAGACACACGTTCACTTTCCCATTCATAATAATACGAGGTATGGTAACATAGTGAGAAAATATTGACCTATTAAATACTAAAATCTTATATACAGGCAGTTTATTAAATTCGAACGTAAAAGTGTGACAAGAAATTTACTTCGGCCCGCGAAAGTGCATCCGACTCATTTCCACTCGATCACTGGAGCCCGGGATTGGGAATAAAATATATGAAACGAGTTCTCATTCACGCCGAACTGCAGGAAACTAGAATTTTATTAAGTTTATTTCTCAGAATTTTTCACGTCGATTTAAAAAGAAGTTGATTATTATTTAGATGCGAGATCAGTTGACTTAGTTGACGGATTTTCATTGCGTGACAATCATTAAGGTAGTTTCTAATTGTTTTGATTAATTCTCTTGATGTGAATTTTATTGAATGTTATAGTTTTGGAAAAATACTTTTAAGATGATTTTAGATGAGATTTACTGTATTTACTTATTAATGATAACCGGCGGCAGTTGTCCTGATCTTGACATTTCTTGGTGAGAAGTTGTTCATAACTTTCACATTAATTGTCTTAGAAAGTCGATCAAGGTACTGATACCTTACACATTACCCCCAGTTTTCGATTTAGATAAGAATACTGGTAAAACTGTAGAACATAGCAAAACCTATGAATAATAGCAGCTATCTACGCCAGGTTTGCTTAAACGGCTGAAAAGAAGACATATCACAACAGTATAGTTAACTTAAATCTTTAGGCTTCAAGAATGTCTCCAATTTCGTACTAGGAAAGTACTTGTAACAGTATTTACATGAAGCAAGCAAAAGCTGGTCGCGACTGCTAAAACGACTGAACTGAGTAAATGTTGATACACTGTGACACCGCCCTGCGAATGCCTTGATTGACTAAATTACTAAATTGAATCCGCACATCAACAACATTGAATGTAATGTTCAATAGAAAATAAAATGATGTTTATGCTACATTGTTTTATCAAGCGTACCTACTCCGCATTTAAGCCACGCTAGCTACGAGTAAAACAAAAGAATTCATAAATTCAGCCTGTAAGTAATTCCACGGAATGCCGAGTGGTATGAGTCTCTTCGCCAAGCCAAATGTGCACGTATTGTGAGTTTGGTCAAAGCGTAGAGCACGCATTTGAGTACAGACGTAAAATCATGGATGGATATCCATGAGTCCTGAGTTTAGAAGTCTTATTGCGCGACACAAGAATCATCTTTAGTGAAGCAGCACAGTGAGAGACAGGCGAACCGACGGACTAACAGACAAACACCGAGCTTTAGTTATTGGGTTTCATTTTTCCATGTTGTGAATGGAACGAGATCTCAACGGCCCTAATTAAGGGATCACTTTAGATCGCACCCTCTAAAGTCCATTGTATCTAGTTTGATCTGTCAAGTGTTATCTACTCGGCTATCAGTCTCAATAACGTGGCTTTGCGGCTGCTTGCCCGTGTGTGTTGATCCTATTAGTGCGAACGTATCGTATTCGGAACGCTGCCTTCTCTATAGTAAAGTCAGCAACAGAGGTTTAATTACTATCAGTTTTCAAAGACCAATATTTTCTGGCACCCTAATTATATATATTTTTTTAATTTAGAAAAAAAACACTGTTTCACGGAGACACCCAGACTTAGACCACACAAACGCTTGACCTAAGTGGGAATCGTACCTACGAATAGTCGCGCACAGTGCGCTTGACTAGGTGACTTCAACCACTCGTCTATCCGTGCGTCTATTGAATTTAGGTTTATTACGTTTAAAGTATACGAGGTACTACTTCATGTTTTTATTACTTGATAGCACAAATACACACATTGAATTTGATTAAGTAATTTCATTGTGATAACAGACTTCGGTTGGCGACCTTACTTTGTATTTTCAGTACATCTCCTCATCAATGAAGTATGATTAGGTATAGAGCGTTTTCTTTAGTGCACGTGGTTTGATATAGTTTTAAATTAGCGTTTGATTACAAGGTTTTTAGAGATGCAAATATGTAGTAAAACTGTTTTGCTGGATTGCCCCATTACTGAGGTAAAGCTATCTGTCCGGCCGCAGAACGAAGGAATCCCTAATATTATAAATGCGAAAGTAACTCTGTCTGTCTGTTACGCTTTCACGTCTAAACCATTGAACTGGTTTTAATGAAATGAATGGTACAGAGATAGAGTTGACCTTGAGAAAGAACATAGAATAGTTTTTATTCCGGACTTTTGAAGAGTTCTCTTGAAAACGCGATACAACCGACCTCGACGCGGGCGAAGCCGCGGGCGAAAAGCTTGTCTATCTTATAAATGATAGCTAGAGATATTTGCCCATATCTTTTTGTTGCCGCAATAGCAAGAAATACAACTGAGAAATTTTCAACGGTGTGTTGAGCCAAGTCAGTGGCCAAAGGCGGATTAAAAACTGATACCAGGTTGTCCACCAACCTTACGGAAAGTCTAAGAAGATCACGTCAAATGATCGTACCTAGCGTAATGATCAAAATATATTAAGCTTCTGTGATGATACACTAACAGATTTATTTATACCTACGTATTTAGTTCTCTAGTTATTGAAAACCATATTTTTTCGTTTTTATACAGATACTGGATCTGGCAGATTACGAAAGGATTATCCGTGTGAGACTAAATTAAAAACGGAAACAATTATGCGGTATCGTTGGCCGCTCCAAATTTGAATATACGCATTTCGGTTGGCTTTTTGTAAAATGATGAATAAACTTTTTGTGGAATTTGTTTTACTTTTTTTGCCACCAAATATTTGGCACTCATAGTATCATATTTAAAATACAACTTATTACTATTGTCATTAGATGCATAATTAATTATAAAAACCTGCTGAGTCGGATTCTTAATACTGAGGGTTCCATTCAAATAGGATAAATAGAAGGAAATTTGCAATTTATATAAAGAGAAAAACATCATCTGTGAAATTTGCGACTGCCTAGCCTTCACAGTATAAAATATACAACCTGGTCAAAGCCTACAGACGGAAGGACAGACAGGAGAGTCTTCGTAATAGGGTTCCGAAACCCTTAAAATTATCACATGGAATTGGTCCATCTATCCAACTCTCAATAACATTCTCGTTGACAACTTTATTTTTAAGCGCTCGAATCTTCACTACTTTCCAGCTAAAACACGGTCCCGTTATATTTAGGTCCGACCTAGCCCTTGCCACTGTTACCGAACTTTGATATTCTAGGCGAAGTTCAGCCGGCAAACTGTCATCGATTTCCCAAATAAAACTCGGAACTCTCAGCACGGAGGCTTCCGAAATATCTCAATGTCAAGAGCAGTTCGAAATATATGAATATTTTTACCCACAGAACTGTTATTGTTGTGGAAGATTTATGAGAAGATACCAATATTTTAGTTGATTTAGGAGATAGTGGTAGTGGATTAGGGATCCGAAATAACAGAATATGTTAAGCGGTCGTACCGCAGACGTAAAATTAAATATAAAGTAAAGCCCTAGCTGTCAACCTGTCTGCATCTTTTCCTACACCTCTTAATTCATACAGATTAATCTTGATGCTGCTTAGAACAGTCAATTGTTTCCCAGGATCACGTTAAGCTCGTTGTTTTTTGGTTATTATTATCTCCTATCATATGTGAAAAATTAATAAGTATTTGTTCCATTTATCTTAACCACTTTTAAAGCACAAGCCCTTAACAACTCATTCGTAATAGAAAGTCAACGTCGCAAAAATGCATGAATAACATTGAAATTGATCAAAGCTGTATACCTATATGTATAATATGTTTTAGTAGGTAAGATTTATTGTGAGCGCAGTCAGCTCAATCACGCTATTACTGACTCAAGAGACACAATGGTCCTCGCACTCAGAGGAGACGCTCAATCCTCTTTTATAAACTCTGTGACAACTCAAAATACAACACTCTGTTTATTTTAACTCTATATTTTAATAAAGAACAGGAATAATGAGTGAGAATTTACGTCGTATGGTTCTCGAGGCCAATTTAAGAAACAAAATACAACAAAGAAATCCTGTGAGTATATTCTTAAATTTTCTTTTGTTTTCTCGTATCTCGGATCATGTTTAACATAATTTGATATTTTATTATAGGGTACTTGAAAGGTATCGAGATTGTGATTGATGCGGAGTCTATTAGGTTTTCTATCAAAGAAGGTCTGAGTACGGCATAGTGCTGGCTTCCTTGCATCTATATTTAATTTAATATCGTACAGAATATCCTGTCTTTGTGATACTAATGATATTTCCTCTAGCACGTGCCTTAGGTAATGTGATAGGATCCTGAGAGTACGATACCTTACAAGTCTTAAGATATTATGCAGCAGATACCCAGGACCTAATTCCAGTTTATTAAGTTTAATACCGTAGACCGCAGCAGTCGTGGTTAATGTCGCTCTTATATTTATAACAGTAAGGTTCTTTTTGTGATGCACTTTTGTTATGGTTGGTGGTGTCCTGTAATTGTCTTTTTTTTAATTCTCTACATTATTGCCAATTTATAATCGAATGCGGTTGAAATATCTAGATCCTCAAAGGCTAAATGCATACCTTAGTTTTAGGGGTTTAGTACCAAAAGGGTAAAAACTGAAAAAAGTTACAAAGGCGCAGCTGCCTGATTGTTTCCATCCATTAATCATTATAGACAAATTTAACATTTTGCAGATTTAATATTTATGTCATCAATTAGATGAGTGACCAATTTATTTTCAAAATGTGTTTTGGTATGGTACTTACTCGAATTGTAGCGAGTCCCTCCCACACTCTTTTTTAACTTCACGTATTTCTTGAATACAGTCTTATATATGTTTAAGTAATAAACTACTATTCCTTAAGTTTCATGCTTTACATTTTATCCTTTAAATGATTGAACCTCTTGCATCTTCACTTGGTCAACAAGTAATCATTTCATGTCTTTCAATCTTATTTTCTTTCTATTAGCGTCTTAAGCGCAAGAGAAGCGACGATTTTTTTTTGTCATAACCTAGCGCCTGTACCTCGGTTGATGGATAACTGGCTCATACCAGCTGACGGAGGCGTGTTGAGTCCGTTATAAATTATTTCCATAATTCACTTTGCCCTGCCAACGCTGATAAGATGTTGCATATTGTTTTACATAGTAAATATAATAAAGGAAAAAATACGTTAAAGTTTTTGTACGTTGAAAATATTGAGTTTTGTTGTAGAATTATAATTACTTCTTTTATATTAATTTGAATTCAATTATAATGAGAAAATTGAGAAAACTTTTATTTATAAATAAACATTAATCAATTTTAAGACGTTTAACATCTATTCGGAGTTTGTTTGAAATAATTCTAACACGAATTTCAGATATTGAGCGGTTTCAATGACCCAATTAGCTACCTCTTTTTTCTTTATTAATTTGTGTCTCACCAATTTGTAGACGACTTTTAATGAATAATAATGAACTATTTCAAAGCTGCCTAGCGAAGAATAACAAGCCGGTAACACCATTTTTTATTGCTGATTTGTTAACCACTGAAATTCGAACTATTTGCAACCGGAATAAGATCACTTATCCATTGTATTAAATATTTTTAAAGATAACATTAAGCCAATTGTGTAACATGCATTGAACAAAGGGCCTGTCTTGTAACCAACGTGAATCCAATCTCTGCCTTTGAAAATGGCAATAACTGCCTTTTAAATTCATTTTTAAAAGACAGCGGAAACCAATTTAAAAGAAGGAAATTGAGAAATCGCATTGGTAAAGAAACAAAGAAACTATTATATCATGATGTTCGTCTTTTGCAACGGTAATGGGTTCACGGCGAGCTGACGTTGGCAGGTCGATTTACGAGAAACGTTTTGTAACTTTTAAAACTTTACGGCTACTAAACCGATTTGAATACTGACTGAACGAATGGTGGTTTAGGAACAATAAGTGAGTCGTGACAGCTAAAAGTTCATGGGTTTTTTTTTCGGATGTGAAGTCATCAAATTATAATCTTTCTCGCTTTGGCTTGAGCGGAAGCGTTTGTCAGACTTTTACTGACCAGAACTCACTCATATACCTCCCGTATTCATATTCATAGATCTCGATGGCGTGCAATAAGGGTGAAGTATGTCCAGCTGTGGACGAATATGGGCTGATGATGATGATGATGTTAGTCTCTTGGCCCTATATGTACTGGGATCACGATAACCTTCTCGGACAGTCCGGGTCCAAGTGGATCGGCAAATTAATCTAAAATCTTGGTGTCAGGATAGATTTCCGCATAGTACTAACATTAGGAACAAACCGTTTTGATCGATCTCCTTTCTTATCACAAGCTGACAGCAAATAAACCACATGTATATAAAAACTACATTTAATTAAGTGTTAATTTGATTTGGTTAATTTGAGCTCGTGGCTAAGCTATAACCGCATAAGTGATTCGATCACAGGTTAAGCTATGCTTGACGCGGTTGGCCCGTGGATGGGTGACCATTTTTGTCATAACGAGTTCCTCCGTGTTTCGGAAGGCACGTTAAATTGTGGGTCCCGGCTATAAGTTCCTACATCTTTGACAGTCGTTACAGATAGTCAGAAGCTGAAAAAAGTCTGACAGTCTGTCTAACCAAGGGGTATCGTGTTGCCCAGGTAACTGGGTTGAGGAGGTCAGAAAGGCAGTCGCTCCTTGTAAAACACTGGTACTTAGCTGAAACCGGACTGGTAGCCGACCCCAACATAGTTGGGAAAAAGGCTAGGCCGATGAATTAAGTGTTAATTTATTATTTCTGTAACGTCACGGGATAATTTCAATGGAAGAAACTCGGTTATCAAGATTTTTTTTAAGAAAATTACACGCGGTATGAAATTTCAATCACGTTATGAAGCTTTTGTTTTAATGTACAAGTATATTAGACATCGTTACAAATTATCTTCTTTTGATCTGTTTTCCTTCCTACCTTATTACCTAAGCTACTGTTTTCTTCCTAATTATCAATATTTCTCTGTCATTTCGGGCATGACGTAACTGCTTTGTCTCTTCTCTACCTGTATCTAATAAAATTCATATGTCTTAAGCACCTACCCTGCTTACTGCTACTCTTGAGGACGTTTTTGATGTAAATGTAGGTAGAGTTTCTGACACCGTCAAGTGTAAAATATCCATTCTGATATCATGTCTGATATCAAGTCTACGTCTTTGTCTATTCGTTTGATCGATCATTATCCGTGGTTAAGCAGAGACCGATTATGCTTTAAATAATTAGCAACTCTCAAGAAGGCCAATTTATTTATCACCATGAAAAATGTTGCCGATCAAACAGTAAATAAACTCATTCTACCGCAGTCCACCGTTGAGAATACGCCGTTCATTAAAAAAGCTATGAGGTGCTTAAAAAAAGGTTTAATTTCAGTGTGTTTCACCACCGCCGTGTAAGTTCCCATTAAATTACTTGACAGATTTTTTCAAACAAAGAATGACAAATTTTTCAATTTATCTGCCAGGTAGTGGCTAAAAAAGTTTCCGCACGGTCAAAGTTGACAAATAAACGCCTCTATTCCCATTTACGTCATTTTCAATGGAAAATACAAAACAAAAGAGAAACACAAGTCCTTTTCACATCGCAAGTAGTTTAGTGGCGACTCGTCTGCCATCTAATAACTTAATGGCGTACCTAACGCGGTGCCAACGGTAACTGTTAGCTGTGTAATAACATAGGGGTATGTAACTCGGTGGGCGGTCTAGCCGTTACCGTACCTTGGAAAATGAAAATTATTCACTTTTCTAGTAAATTTTCTATCATTTCCCTTTTATTGATTTATTTTTAATGGTGTACTTCATTGATATATTGTAATTTCAGTTCATTCCATCTTTTTTAAGTTTTTGCACTTAATCTAACCGCATGCTTTGACTGCATCAAGGAACTTGAATGTTAGTAAAAAGAACTGCAACAAAAGGAGTACAAACGTAATACAGTACTAAAACACTACAAAAAGATGCGAAAACTCTTTTTCAATTTCACATGATTTCGAGTTATTTTTCACATATTTTCAAAATATATTTTGCAGCTACGACCAAAATCTTTAACCCTAGTGATGCTAGCTATTACTTTGAATCTTCACTCATCTGAAAAGACAGATGTAACATGAACTCTTAAAAGAGTATGTGTGTGAAGTGTGATCGAGAAGGCACACTATAAAGCGCAGATTTTATCTCTCTCCCACACTGACACGAATTTTATTTTAAGTAGTTGTGGTGTTACACTGGCTCCCTCAGTCGCGAGGCGTCAAAATGCCACTTGGCCACGACAGTTAGCAGAAACAGGGACGAAGGAAACTCAGAGTAACCGCGAAATGATGTCTGAATGCGGATTAATAGAAAGGCGTTGCAATTTACTGCCTTTCAGCTAGTCTGCAACTGTGACTGACGTCTGTATTTTCCTTGGAGTCAGGACGCTAGACCATCCGTACAAGTACTGGTTTTACTTAAAAAATGTTACTAGTTTGAATCAGACCTATGAGTCTTTAGTAGATACCTGTATCATTTATTAAAATATTATTTATAACCTTTTGCTTGGTTGGTGTAAATTCAAGATTACTGAGAGTATAAGTACATAAAGACATAAGGTTATAAAATGATCTTGTGAAGTAGAACTTTTGTGGTCTTATTCTCTCTGACAACGAAACGAACAATAAAAACATATATCACTAGCTGAACCAGCAAACGTTGTTTCGCCGAATATTTTTCTAGTTGTATGTATTTTTAATGGCGAACTATAAAAAAATAAAAACAAACAATTTCGTCCAAAAAATAATATATTTTTTTTAGTGTGAGCAACCCTTATCTCTTAGGTGTATGAAAAATAGATGTTGTTCTATTCTCAGACCTACCCAATATGTGAACAAAATTTCATAAAAATCGGTCGAACCGTTTCGGAGGAGTACGGTAACTAACATCGTGACGATGGAATTTTATATATTAGAAGATATATTGGTAAAATCACAAGTCTAGTGTCATTAAACAGATAATGGCAGTTGATTAATTAATCGTTTTAATGAAACGCTATGCTGCAACATTCGTAGGCAGAAGATATGATTTACCTTTGTATGAAATAAACATGGAATCTGTCGATAAATTAATTTTACTCCACAATTTCAGTATAATTTATTCGTTACACGGTACCACCAAACTTCGATGTCATACCTCACACAATTGTGACCATTCGGTTTTGTAGGCGATGCGGCGTTTTCAACCACGCCCAATGTCCCAATCGGTGCAGTTTCAGCAACCCTACATTTTCTGAGGATTAAACTTTAAAAAATACAGCAATTTTATATAATATTTTATAATAAAGTTAAATACCAAACAGTCGAAAAAAAGCAATGTATAAAGCCATTGTTCCTCAAGTTTTTTGCTATTATTTTCTAAAAAGTATCAAAAATTTGGATAAAACTGAAAACGCTCAACAGATGACCGTGACAGGATTCGAACCTGCAATCTTCGGATCCGAAGTCCGATGCCTTATCCATTAGGCCACACGGCCGGTACAATGATAGCGCAAATAGCTTTTCTCATTCGAATGTATGCCATAATATTAGGGTAAGGGATCCCGATTCAATGAATGTTACTATACATTTTGAGTTCGCTCGATTATAATTCCTAGGAGTGGTTAAGTTATTAATTGTTTGCTAGTACAATTCCAGAAATGGAGAGCGATACAATGAGTGGAACTTAGATAGTCAATATAAGTAATTTACTGAAATATTTTTTGATTAAACTAGAGGGGACTATTCCAATAGAGTCTGGATATGGATTGAGCAATGAACCTACTTGTATGGGGCAGGGTTGTATACAGGATTTAACAGAAGCCAGATTTTATATACCACTTCTGTGTAAGGAAGTAATCGTCATTCTCTTCAACAAAAATAATTATCGGTGAACGTTCTTATATCACTTTCGCTCCCAAAGACATTATATTCTCTACTAGCTAGACTATGCACGAAAAAAAAAATGATTATCAAAAATGAGCTTTCAAACCGTCAGCATAAGGTAGTTTATTCTTCGTGAGCGGTAGCTAGTTAAAAACGGTCCACGCGAGAGGGCTCCCGCTGGTAGTGTGTCCTTGTCTAACATCTTGCCAGCTCAACGAATGATTGGGTTTGGGTGAAATGGTAAAAAACCTTATATTTTTCCTTTTTAAGATTTACTAAAACGAACGATTAATATACTTTGAAACGTATTTAAATGTTTTAGTTTCTATAATTAATTAATTAATTCCTTTTAACAGCCTTCTGGGCACGTTTCCCGACTTTGGCAGGGATGAAGATGTCTTTTTTGACACTTTGTAAATAATGTATATTTTTCTTTTTATATTGATATTGTTTTAAAAAATGTAAATATCCTTTTAGTTTAATTTATTGTAAAAATAGTTAAAGTAAAATTAAGTAATCATGAAATAATACGGAATAAATACTGTATTACTTTTATTTAAAAAAATAATTCATTATAACTGAGTAAGGTAAAATTTAAATATTTGGGCCTGGTAATACTCTATTGTCACTATTGTCATCTATTGTCACTTCAAAATTGAAAGTAGGGTTAGCTACTTTTTCCATTTTTTTTGGTACAAAAGTCGTCATATTAATAAAATAAAAATTATTGTTTTATTTACATAACACATTATTGTACCATAATCAAGTAAAAAGTCTGTCAATTCTAAACATATTTTGCATCTATAGGGTGAACCCAGAATATCATTTGCTTTCTTTTTCGTCTTCTAGCAACACAAATCGCTATTGATTCCAATATATATACACTCTATCTATAGGTTTATTTTTTTACTTTCATTAAATTAGGTAGCATCAACATAAGATACACCATCGTTTTTACAAGCAATATGTCCCGGGTTCTGTTTGGTCATGGTCACTCCATTAGAAAGAGACATACTACCGTCGGGAGCCCTCTCGCTCGGACCGTTTTTTGCACCATAGTCTCTTTTACTCCTCCTGTCTTTTTATAGTAACTACTGCGAGGATTATTCATTATATAACGGTTTACTCACGCGTTGCATCGGGATTACCTGACTAGTTGCGGACCCAACCGGAGATCTTAATCATGAGCTGATGCGGCGGCGGAGTTGCGAATCCTAATGTGTTGTTTTTTCCGCCATTTCCTTTACTTGGTCTGTGTACTTTCTTTAAGCTCTTTCTTTTGATCTTCGAGACTCTACTAATGTCCTTGTTTTATACCAAAGTTATCAAATGAGGTGACCTGTAAAGTTTCCTTGAATAAGGTATATAAAGAAAACTAGCTGTTGCCCGCGACTTCGTTCCCGTGGGTAGAAGATATAAGTTATGATTTATACCTGCCCTGTTTTTTCACATTTTCCATTGTACCTATCTTCGCTCCTATTAGTCGCAGCGTGATGGTTTATAGCCTTAAGCCTTCCTCGATGAATGGTCTATTCAACACAAAAATATTTTTTCAATTTGGACCAGTAGTTCCTGAGATTAGCGCGTTCAAACAAACAAACAAACTCTTCAGCTTTATATATTAGTATAGATTAATTTAGGTGTTTCCATAAAAACTTTTACCACCTTATTACGATAATCTTTTCGTTAAGAATTTTGTTTCTATACGAGCGTTTTCGAGAAGTCATGTTTAATTATTCCATTCGGTCTAGATAAATGAGCAACGCTTAGTTGGAAGCCGGTAATTGTTTGACCTTTCAACTACAGGAAATGCCAAGAAAGCTTCAGCAGCCTTATATAAAGTTACTTCAGGTAGGCGTGTTCATTGGAAACAAAAAGGTTATGCAATAAATATTTAAATCAGGTTTATTTGTGCACCTAGAAAAAATAATAATAACAAAGTGTGTGGTGTTGTACCTTAAGGGTAAAAACCGAATTCTATTTTAAATATCAGCTGTCTGTCCGTTTGTCTGTCTCAATGAGCTCTATTTTAAGAAGTGTGGTAGCTAGAGCATTGAAATTTCCAGAGCAAAAAATGTTAAACAAAATGAACCCGGTCTTGAATTTTATTTACTAGCTATTGCCCGCGACTTCGTCTGCGTGGACTTCAGTTTACAGCGTTCGGTGATCCCCGTTTCCATGGGAATACATCATCTTAGTGATCTTATAGCTTTTACACACCTTTTCAATTTTCCCTCGGGAACTATTTCAAAAATCGGGATAAAAGGTAGCCTTTGTTCCTTTCCATGTCAATGGCTATGTGCATGCCGAATTTCATCCAAATCTGTTCAGCTATTTTTGCGTGATTGATTAACAAACATCCACTCTTTCACATTTATAATATAAGTAAGGATTTGGTCTTTTGTACAGAACTCTCAATGTCGGAATCTCACTTGACCGGTTTTTGTTGAGATAAGACTTTAATATAGGTATCTCCCGCTTTATTAAGTAATCCAAGCGATATAAAGCAGACATATGGCCGTAAACTGCACGCTGCAGCTACACTGTAATTTATCCAGCAATATGTTACCCGACGGATTATTCGTATAAGCATGTAACATTTTTACAATAAATTCCTCTTTGTATCTGAGAGATGATAATAAATAATTAAAGCTCATTAGTTGACCACCTGTGTACATTATGGCTTTGGTGAAAAAAAAACTTGAATTTAAACAAAATACCTTTTCGAAACTGGAAAGCGGTTTTAAATAGCAATTTAGGACTTGAATAAATACTTTTTTTCGAAATGTAAGGATTTACAGAGCAGTGCCATAGAGAAACTTACCTACATGTATATTTGAGGGCACTCGTATAAGCGCACGTCGCGGTCGGATCGAAGTATGAATGCCTACGCGTTTAGGGTGAGAGATTGATTGTGTATGTGTGCGTATGTAGCCCCTGCTGTATGCGGTCCCTACGGATTTGGTTTGAACGTACAAATACTCAGGCACTCCCTTTTAAAACATGTTTTAACCCTTTTTTCTCAGTTGCTCTGTTCTGATCAGCTTTGGTTATAATCTAAATGGGGTAAACTTTAAAATTTGTAAGGCACCTAAATCAGTTAGAAAAAAATAGTTAAATACAAAAACGCTTAAACACAAAAAAAATGCTACGCTCATAAATTTTATGGATTTTTTTCTCTATTTGTTTTTCTTTAGCCCCAGAGAACATTTAGTTTCACAGCAAATATAGAGAGGATTAGCTAAATCATCAAACCTTGTTGCAATCTCTCTAATTTATTGATGGACATGGTATATACGTACATGTACGAGTGTATTAGGCTATTATCGGGCGTGTTAGCGGTGTATCTCATTCGATTATCAAATGAAGATGCGATGACTTGTCCTAGCAAATTAGACATTGATGTATTACTAGATCTGACATGCACGACGCAGGTAGATCAAACACGGCGGAGTGATGCATCTACTAATTGTCTAACATCTAGGCTAGTTGCAATGTATTAGATCAAGGTATTTGGTTGATTCCTATTAATCTCGAAGTGGATTATGACTAGGTATCCTAGAATTTGTCACATCGTTGCACTGTACGGATAGTCTATTAATATGGGACGCCACGGAGTAAACGTGTCGCGGTTTCGATTTCCGGATAGTTTGTGATCCTCGGATGCTGGTGTTGAGACGAGCCGAGTGGTTAAGGTCATCAAAGCTATGCACGACGTGTCGTGATTTAGATCCCCAGGTAGAACAAGCGTTTGTGTGAGGATTAAACCCAGAACCTAAGGTATAGCAGTCAACGCCACTATTCGACTCCCACCCTTTTTTGGAACACTTATTAAATCAAACAAAGACTGAATCAAGATAACTTCTGCAGCCATTGTATCCGACAATCGCTTCTCACAAAGGCCTTTACTAATTGGTGCCAGCATGTCAACCTTGCCCACCGTTTCATACATGTCAAAAGGCAAAAGCCCCAATTTTCCAATGTAGTCACAAGCTTTGTCATGTTATCAAGTTTCACAAGCTCGACTAGAATTTAGCAAATTGATTTTGTATACTATTCTGCCACAGCCCTTTCATTGTAACTGTCCACTATCTAAATTCCCTGTTTTCAACAGTTTCAAAGTGCTGATAGATCTTTCCTATAGCACGTAGCCAGAGGATGCTTCGATTTGTAGAAATGCAGACGTGAAAGTACTGTCAAAGGGTATTCAGGACGATTTTGTCCAGAGACTTGCAAAATTGGAAGTGATATTCTTTGTAGTAGTTTAGTTCTTACATTGCTGGCAACGGATCCTTTAAGCTGGTGCCGGCAGGTCCTTTGTTCCGAAGCTTCATTGCAAAGAACAAAGAATCGAAACTCTACTTGAGTTTTGCTGAAATATATTTGCCCTCCAAAAGCTTTGTTTCGAATTTTATCGTACATAGGACTTATAGTAAAATGCTTAGCGGCTATTAATTTTTAAAATTGGTTTTTTCCCCTTCTCAAAGTGTCTATTTTAAATTATTTTATTTAATCTCCATTTTGGACAGGACCACAGCTGAGACTGACACGAAAGTTATTGACAGACAGAATTAAAAAAAATGCACGAGAAGGAAAACTCGATTGTTCCGTTTTAAAATATGCTGGCTTTTGTAAGCTATCACAATTTTGACGTTCGCTATCAATTTTTTGTAACCAACTTTTTTATCTACCTTTGTGATAAAGGAGTTATATCCAGCCCGTGAGCTCAAATGCATTGTGTCGGGGGACTGGTGGTATCTGCGGGGTTTTTGTGCTAAAAATTTTGTTTGTGTTTGAGTACCCACTCTGTTCGAAAGTTTTCTTCATAGGTGTCCATTGTTCATAGTCAGTTAAAGAAGGTAAATGCTATGTACCTCTATGAATTAGCAAAAACAGTAGTTATAAAACTTAATATTTTCACTACATCGGTCAGGTCATCAGGGTCCATTCTAAGACTTTATAAACGCTTGTTTACTTCAGCCGGTACTGCGTCGAGTTAACCGCATTGCGAGCTTACGGCTACGTCGAACTGTAAACAAGCAACAAAGCTACACTAAATACCCAAGGGTATTTGTTTAGAACCGCAGATTTAGACTTACAATTATTTTTTTGAAATGGAACATAAAACTGTTTTGTGGTTTATCGATAATTCGTTCGTAAGTCAACACACTTAAAGATCAAAATTACTAAAAGATTTCGAGTAAAGACATAAGACTTCTGATAGTCCAAATAAAACCTCTTTAGACAGCCGTATAAACACCTCTAAAAAGCATCAAAACTTACAAACCACCAGCGACGTCCATAAAACATTAAGAAAAAAAAAACAAAGCACGAACACAGTTTAAATTACACCAACAATTGAATGGACAGAATAATCATATTAATTTCTAGCCGGTCAGTGTTTCAATGTTACGAACATGAACTCTAACTAGACAGTTAAAAGGCCGGTTACGTCGAGGCAGGGGTACCAACGCCAGCGGGTAAACGAAACAAATAGCTTATAACAAAAGAAGGTTGTATATAATATGCATTTTCAAAACCTGTGTGATCAATTAAAGGTGCAATTATTTGCTGGAAAAAGCAATAAATTTTCCGAAATCAATGTAATTATTGTTACAAAATGCTTGTGACAACTAATAAATCATAGCATTCAGGTACCCTAAAATTGAGATTTGTTAATTAAGGGGAATTTCCCAAAAAAACATTGAAACACTAGTAGTTAATGCTGTGCTTAAGAAATATAGTTTGATTTAATATAAAGAAAAATGTTTCAATATTTTTTATCTCGTCTTTTCACGTTCCTAATATCCATGTATATTATTTAAGGGATTTTTACACATACTGTACTCCTTCTTCTGCTAGGAAGTAACTTGGTGATGCAATTATTCAAAGAGCATGTTCTCTTACTTCTCCCTACTCTTAGATCTTAAAGTTATATTCTTGAAGAAGTGGAAGTGTCAAAGCACAAGGCGTAGGACGACGTGTCTCATCGTCAACTTGAATAATATTACGTAAGTAAGTGTTACACTCGCTCGCGTATAGCCCGGCGACGAAAATAAAGAACATTTGAATTTGCTTCCTGCTGCTCGCGAACGCATTTTGTTTCTACTTTTTTGCCTTTGTTCGTTACTCGCTCGCCGCCGGCGGTGAGACAACCGCCTCATACTTCAATATTGATCGAACTGCATTGACATTGTAATACTTTTCATTGAGAGATTTAAGTGAATGAACCGCATACACGTTGTGTGGAGGTTCATTGAGCGGGGAATCGGTCGCTCGGAAAACAAACGACAATTTTGTTTTTGCCATTTTTAATGCGAGTGTTTTGATATTTGTTTTGCTAACGCGGCGAAGTATTGTTTTGTCCTACAATAAGGTTTGGATGTTTGACTTGGGTAAACTTGCGCTTATTTTTAAAATGGAGTAAGTAGTACAATTTTCAGCTGCCACAATAATTTCTTAAGATTTAAACTCAGCTAAAGTTAACTTATACACAAAATTGAGGTAAACTCTTTGCTGATTTAATTACTGTGAAATACGATTTTTGGCTGGAAAGTCATTTCTTCTATTTTTCCTTTTCTTATAGTTATTAAATAACACGAATGCAATAAGAACGTAATTAAAAAACTAAGTGTTCCAACTTTGACCTAGAACAACACAACCATAATTGACTTATTATTGTTCCGACTGCTGACCTACTTATGAGAATGCAATGGAATAGAAAATTGTCGGCAATAAAATCGTAAAATGAGATTTTGTCTAATGAGGTATTATTACCAATCACTGCAGCCGCGTAGAGAGAGAGATGTATAAGTATGATGCCATCCTTTTTCGTTAAGAACTTTTATTTTCTACTAGCTGACCCAGCAAACGTTGTTTTGCCTAATCAATTATTTGTAGGTTTATGTATTTTTTAATGCCATATTATAAAAAAAATAAAAACAAAAAATATCGTCCAGAAAATGAAATATTTTTTTTAGTGTGAGCGGGTTGCTCACACTCAGGGGTATGAAAAATAGATGTTGTTCTATTCTCAGACCTACCCAATATGTATACAAAATTTCATAAAAATCGGTCGAACCGTTTCGGAGGAGTACGGTAACTAACATCGTGACACGGGAATTTTATATATTAGAAGAAGAAAGAAGATAATAACTAGGGTGAAAAAAACTTTTTTAATTGTTCTGCGCCCAATTTACATTCGTACTTCATAAAACCTAACAGCGTCGATGTTTCGATAGAGAGTTATTTACAAACAAGCTTTATGTCGACTTTACCTGTTAAAGAGTTGATCTCAAGAATTTTCTTTCTTTGTAAGACTCCTGTAATTGTTCTAAGAATCTGATTGAATTGTGACCAGTTTCTTTCATATTTATAAGTTCAAGATTTATATTTATACTAGTTGTTGCCGCGACGTCGTCCGCGTGGTTAGAAGTTATAAGTTAGGAATTTTTGAACAGAAGCCCTCGAAGTTGAATATTTTTCCCCGTTTTTGCCACATTTTCCATTGTATCTTCGCTCCTATTAGTCGCAGCGTGATGTTTTAGCCTAAAGCCTCCCTCGATAAATGGTCTATTCAACTCAAAAATATTTTTTTTAATTTGGACCAGTAGTTCCTGAGATTAGCGCGTTCAAACAAAAAAACAAACAATCAAACAAACAAACTCTTCAGCTTTATATATTAGTATAGATTTAGCTGATAATTCCCAACCGTGTTTGGCTTGTTGACGATTTCTTTAACAGCCTATTCACACTAGCTGTTGCCCGCGACTTCGTCCACGTGGTTAGAATTTTCCCCGTCTTTTCCACGTTTTCCATTATATCTTTGCTCCTATTAGTCGCAGCGTGATGTTATATAGCCTATAGCCTTCCTTGATAAATGGTCTATTTAACACAAAAAGAATTTTACAAATCGAACCAGTAATTCCTTAGATTAGCGCGTTCAAACAAACAAACAATCAAACAAACAAACTCTTCGGCTTTATATATTAGTATAGATATAGATATAGAGTATAGATTTAATGGTGTCAAGTGCGTGTCTTATTTACTGACCGCTAAATAATGATATCCTTCGTCACTGTAAATAGTATCACGCAAAACTATTTATAAGAACACAGCGAGGTAAGGTCGAGCAGTTTATAAATAAGCAAAAGGTTTTAATCACTGCTGAGGACTTGACTATGAGTAAGCTCGTGCTAAATGATCGTAGATTACTGACAGTGGGATTTATTATTTGTTGGTAGTTAAATGTAACTTCTCAATACTTTTGATTTGTAATAGAGATTCTTCTATTGTCTTTTTACTGGGAATCCTGAGCTGGATAGTGTGAGATTTGTGCAATCATTCATGGCTTAAAATAAACTTCATGTTTTACAAATAAGCGGTCGTTCGCATGGGGTTCGCTGAACAGCATAATTCTGTTTTTATGCCGAGTAAAACTAACGTTATGTTAATTCTAATGCCTTCAAGAACATGTGTTTAAAGTTTTATAATAATCGGTTAGGTATTTTTCTCGTGGAAACGTATTAAACAAACTTACATTCACATCAGTGCTGACACTTAGAGCAAGAGCTCATTCGAAACAAGACAAATTTGCCTCGTATTGACCAATCTGTCTTACGTAACAGCTTTGTCCAAGAAACGTTTTCTTTCAAGTGCCGCACACTTACTCACCATACATGTATTTTGTAAATAATATTCCCACTTACTCATCGTATACGTATTTTATATAATGTTTAAAAAAAAGGAGAGCAGCTTCTTGCCGTCTCTACATTCCTCGACCATGACAATACAATGACAGCCTGACAGCTGAGAATGATATTTCATTTCACGTCTGCTGTGCATTTTGCAAGCGTATCCGTGTAAAACTTTATTCAGACACTAATATCAATTAGAAAAGGTACAACAGTTAAATGCAGCGGGATTTTCCGAAAGGGTTACCGTGCCAAGGTACATGAAGAGCAAAGGAAGGAACATGGGTGGGTTTTAGTCAGTGAATGTGATGAACTATGATTTTTTTTTGACGCCCGTCGCCAACAGTAACGAATTTAATCCTTGTGTGGCTGGTGGTTTACAAACATACGACATGCACAAAGACACCCAGACTCACAACAAGCATTCGTGGATCATATGTACATAAGCTTGTCCTACGTTGGGATCGAAGCCGCGACTCGACGCGCACAGTGTGCTTGCAACCACTAGACTGCAGTCAAAATTAATGATGCTATAGTTTCTATATTAATGTCTCAAAACCAAAAGCTTACAAGACACGCTTTGTATGAACGCATTTAATTGACTTTACACGTGGCTAAGCATCTTAGTACCTGGGTATTAGACAAACAGCTTTTGATAGTTCTCTTTGCTACTTGCCTTGCCTTTGGCAGTCCTTTGAGCGTTTCTCAGAAGTCACACGTTACACTCAGGAGTTCTATGAATTAGTCTATTGCTATGAACTCGGTTGTGACATTTCGTAACCCTAACCACAAGTATTGATAGGTACGGTTGCGTGGTTTAATTTAATACAAGGGTGTGGGTTTTTAAGCCATTGGAAGTTTGTCGTTGTTATACATAATCTATAGAAATTTTGGAACGATTTTTTTCTTAGTCTTAGGCGCAAACTTGATTTTGTCTTAAACAGAGAAAGGAATATCATCCATGTAGGCCAAAAAAAGGAGTTTCTATCCTTAAATTATCCGATGAATGGATATAATTCGAATTTGTTTTTAACCTTAAACTTTTTACTGATTTTTCTGTTTAATTAATGAGAAACATTTTGAAAATGCAGCTCCAATCTGTTGTAATGAAATGATCCATTAGCAAAGCTCCACTCCGACGGAATGCAGTTTCAATAAAACTAAATAGGTGCTTACTCCGCTAGATTTCATCGTCCATTTAATTTCATAAACATTTTTCTTTGTATTGTTTTATTTTGTATAGAAGATTGTTTTTCAATTGCTTTCACTTTTTCTGCAGTTGCTTTTTGTTATTGAATATTGTTATTCAATTATCCGTATGGATGGTTTTACATTTTTAATGAAGTATAAAATAATTTTCTTTAGTATTATAAAAAATAGTAGAGTTATCTGCACTCGAATCTATTAAAACAAATTGAATTCATTAAACACTGTATGTCTTTCTTTTTGGGACAAGACCCTAATTTTTGGCAATAATATATTCATTTATACAGCGTTTAGAAATAGAAAATAGTGAATATAATAAAACAAACAAAGAAAGATCATCTCCACCTTGTTAGTGTCAATTTGTAATGCTTTTTTATTTTTGAATTTAACTTACGCCGATAATAATAAAAATTAGCTATATATTTAAAAAAATATTAAAAACGTCTTTACCTCTAACGTCGAAGCTTAGGCGTAGAGGCTTGCTACGAAATCGCTACATTTCGTAGCGGTTTGTGACGTCATATGGCTTCACAAACCAATATGTAAAAAGTACGTGCTTACTTCAGTAATGTGTGTGTTGCCGTAATAATTAAGTACCCGCGTTAGAACGTAGCAGGTAGAAACGTTTACCGAGAGCTTGTTTATTTTCCCTTGTTAACATGACAAAAAGGAGGTTGGCAAGACGGGATACGACAGATTAATACACTGTTTGAATAAACGTTTCGTTGTACCAAACAGCACTTCACAAAAGCAAACCTTAATGCTTTGTGTTAAAGTCTAATATTTAAAGTTACAGCACAGTTGAGGTTCGCAATCTGATTAGTGGCCTGTTTGACAATAGTCAGCCATTTTCAGCGGAGATTAAAGGAAGTTTGTAAATCAGTGTGTACGAAGGTCAGCGTATTGATGTGAGATCTCTAGCGGTTAGAGCTCACGCACACAGATACGCTCGTCTTATACTATACATGCTATATGTGTATGTGGTCACGCACACTCTCTCACATCGATCAAGGGACAATGTCACCCGATGACGTTATAACATTGTACTCGGGAACAAAATAAACAAAGATTTAAATTGAAAGACGTCTTATTTGAGTCGAGAAATGATACTTATTGCGTTTTTTTATGAAAATGATTTCATCTTTTTCTGTTTTGAATAAATTTGTGGAATAATATGTATCGTTTTTTTGCAGTTTTTTAATTGCGCACCAAGTATTGTGAAAGTAGTATTTTGTTACTACTTTTAGTAACGATATATGACATTCTCGACAGCTATTTTAGTAAAGCTTCGCTATCTGTCTGTCTGCCACCAGCTCGTACTTCATAACTAACATAGCTAGAGTGTCAAAATATTTACTAATGATATATTTAAACTACTTTTACATCAACAGAAAGAATAAAAGTGAAATTACGATCATTTCGGTTTTATATTTAAATCTATTTGTAGGGATCCCACAGTCTTGCGAGTCCGACTCACACTTGGCCGTCTTTAGTCTTCCATCCATTACAAACGTACAAAGACCAAAGAGGTCCATACTATTACACACGCACACTTCTCCGGACACTAACAATACTAGAAGTTACACAGTCACGCACACAGCTACAGTTCCCACACACACATGTCCAATTGTTAATCACGTGTGGTTGGAAGGGAAATAACTTGGACTGATTGGGTTCCGCTTGTTAACCAGTAGGGCTAGCTCTAAGTACTAGGTAAACGGATCGGAGTTGCTGCGGTTGCTTTAGTGTTTGTTAATCTAGGCTTTATTACCAAAAGACTTCTTGAAAAGTGACGTCTGTCATTTTTATTCATAAAATTATGGAAAAAGAGTAAAAGAAATATCGCACACTCTTGATTGCCTATATCTCATACTTTTTATCGCTGCTAGAAGATACCTCCTTATTTTGTTACGTTTCGTTTTTAACTATTGCGTATTAAGCTATTAATTGAAAAAAAAACTTTAATTTTTTGTAAAGTAGTGCTCCATACTTTAAAAAGTACATACTAAATACAGTAAAAAGTCTTGAATTGTAACGAAAGACACGCTAAAAGATGGACTTTTAACCAACGCCAGAAAAGTTTGTTTGATGATTCCTGTTCAATATACCAGTATCTGTACTGTAATATAATATTTTAAATACATATTAAAATACCCTAGTAACTTCAATAGTGGTTCCTAATGAAATCGTAATACTTATATAAAATATACATATAATATGTAAAAATCTCAACGAATTCCGAGAGTGAAACGAAATTGCGAACAAAGTTAAACAAGAAGAAGGTTTTATGACAAAAGTTCCATAGCATGATATAAAGAAAAAAAAACTCAGTAGCGTTCTACATTTGAAAAAGATTTCAACGTTCAATTACATTTATAAAGCTTCTATAGCATGCCTGTATTTTTAATCCCAGCCTGTTATACTTCAAAAGGTGGAATGAAACAAAAGAATAACTTTGTATTTCGTGAAATAACAACGCAATGAGTCAAAGGATTGTTTGTTCGAAATAAAATAACAGAGACTATTTCCACAAAGAATCGAAGACTAGCATTGGTTTTTATCAAAACTACAACTAATTTTTCCTTTTTCAATTAATTTTCAATCTTTTATAAAAACAGCATTGCAATCTATGATATGACTTTAAATCTCAAAGGGTAACTCTGTATAAATGCGCTGCTCAATTTAAATCCAGTAGAAACTTTCCATTCTTGTATTTTTTGTAGTCTAACGAAACTAAATCCATAATAAAAAGATTTCTTCATTGCGAAAGATGCAGTTTCCGATCGTGACATTTCGAATAAATATGATCGGGAAAACAAATCTTTTTAACCTTTTCAACAACCTAGAGATTACAAAAGTCGATTTCGAGCAAACCAGACTTGGATCTTTGAACTTTGATAATAAGTTCGCCGGGATATTGGATTCACGACTATACGTGAGCATTCGAGTAGGGCAGGGGTCCTCGCACGTAATGAAACGAGACCTCCTAGAGTAAAGCAGGTTTGAAGTGTAGACGCCGTCCTGCGTCGTGTACTTGCGTTACTGCACCTTCGATACCTAATAGCAAAATTCTGATGTTTTGGACCTTCCATAGTAGCAAAATTCAGTATTTAAGAGGTAAAAGGGATAAAGACTTTTTGGTCAGTGTTTTGCAGTTTAATGCTAATTAGAAACGTATTTTTCTAGTGTTCCGCAAATATAAATTGATCAAACAGTGAATAGAACTGAGACATGACGTCACGACTGTGTATATTTTTTTGGAAATCGTTATCTCACAAGCTAACTCTGCTGAACTTTAATGCAGTTTAAATCTTTTTCAGTTTTGTTGTTGAGAAAAGGGAAAAATGCGCGTTTTAATTTTCATACCCAGTCACCATCTTTATTTATTACCTTTCTCATTACCTTTCAAAATAAGGTACAGATAGATGGTAAACAATATCTTCCTTTGAATAGGTGGATCATCGACTACTAAGTACGCAAATTGGGTTAGACGTTCAATCGAATCCCGCCGCGTACCATTCGTCATTACGAATTGAATAGCTCTTAACTAGATTATGAAATCATGAAATGAATACCTATCGCTCACATTTTGATATACGCGAACCTTAATTTGAATCGCATAAATTACTCGTTCTCTTTTTTTCTCTAAACGAACTTAACTATGCATATACTCGGCTTTTTTATACTTATACTAGCTGTCAAGGCGCAGTATGTACCTCCTAACAGTCGATGATCATAGTGGAGACCAAATATTAAGGGGACAACCCTTATCACTTAGGGTTATGAAAAATAGATAGTAGCCGATTCTCAGACCTGCTGAATAGGCATATAAAATTTGACATAAATCGCTAAAGCCTTTTCGGAGGAGAGCGGTAACTAACATCGTGACACGGGCATTTTACATATTAGAAGATACCCACTTCTCGGTTTTCGATTGACCTTTTTAAAGAGAAGTGTGTCAAATTTAACTTAAACGTTTTATTTACACAAAGCAAAATGTGAAACAAGAAAACTGGTACTGAAAAAGGGTTTTAGAGGAAAAGTAACAATCGAATGATTCATTCCAATATAAACTCGTCTGATAAAAACAGGACAATCATGCAAAATATAATCCTCCGTGAGATTATTAAATTCTTTCTCTACATGGCATTATTCGCGTGACCTATATCGTTAAAGAGGGAATAGAAGCTTAAATCAATTATATTAATGAACCAAAAAACATTCTACTAGTCTGTTTATTTACACAATTTAAATCGTTGGATTTTTCGACTTGATTTCCCCTTCATTTCACCTTTGTCACTGCCTTTTTATAGTAACTATTGTGTCAATGATTCATTATTAAATGATGCAATAGTTTATTTACGCGTACTTATCGGGATAGCCCGACTATTGTCGGACCTAACCGGAGTTCTTAATCATGAGCTGACGCGGCGGGATCGCGAGTCGAACAAATTACCTAGAAGCCATCTATTTACTTTTTACGGATTTATCACAATTAATTGATCCTAGTTTACCAGAGCCATTGGTTTGCCTTCCTGACTAGTCTCTAACCTGATTTGGTCGAGGATATCCAAACGAATGCCAAAGATCGAGGTATGACAGTCGAGGATAAAAGTTGTTATGCTTTCTTATCTCAAAACGTTTGAAAATTTTGCTTGTAGCCACTAGCCGAAAAAGTATTTTTTCGTGGCTCTTTCTTGTGTAAGTCCCCAGCTTCAAAATATTTCGAAACAAAAACCTGAGGAACTTTTACTATATTCAGTTTTCTCTTTTAAATCAGTGCAAGTTAATCACGTTTTAACCAACCCCTAAGAGTTAAAAGCCGGGGAAAGTAAGTATGAGTAAGGGATTTCGCTCCTAGTTTTAAAACCTTCAGGAGATTTGATCTATAGGTTGTTGCCCAGTTGTTAGTCTGGTACCCTGTGAACTATAAGCCTGGATTTCCACCCATTATGCTTTACAGCAGGAGAGTGCTCCCTAAGCTTGAGCTTAAAACGAAGTGAAGCTGTACCTAGATTTTATTTTAAATGAAAATTTATTTTTCCGTCGTAAAATTGTATTTCGTTAAACCTTTGCACTGAAGGTACTGTAATCCAGACATTACCAAGAGTCTCTTTCAACGTACTTCTTCCATGGAATAAAGATTCTAACTGGAATAAAATAAAGCATTTCTGCAGCCTTTGAGAAAGTAAGCTGTAACAAATAAAAAGAATGGGAATTAAAAAACTACAGTTTTCGAACGTTTATTCGAGTCAGCCATAATACTTGAGTGATGCATGTTTTTTTTTCGTTTCGCTTTAGGTTGCGAGAAACGACCTCTGAGCAATCATTTGTCGAACATATGTGGTATCATTATTATAGCGTTTGATAGAAGCACTAGTCAAATTACAGAATCGAATTGAATTAAAAAAAAAAACAAAGAAATGTTAATACCTAGTTAATAAATACACCAAAATTGTCACTGTGCTTTTACCTTAAAAGGCAGTGCTGATAACAGATGCCTTACTATTATAAAATTAATTAAATCCAGAAGCTGTTGCCTTTGTCCAGCTCGAGGTGGTTCAAGAACAAGAGGAAGCCGGATTACAACGTACTAAAAAAGGTTCACTGAAAACTTTTTGCCGACAACCTTTTTTAATAGAAGTCTTTGTTGTTATTGTTTCAACACTTTACGGCTCATTTAAATTTAGTATTTACTGTGATATTCAATTGTAAAAACACGTTATGGCTAATTCGGTATATTTTTTCAAAAATGTACACGATAAATGCATACAAAATCAATTTTTCCAATATAATTCCACATACTGCTTCATTTTGTTTTCAATTCACTTTTGGATATTACAAATGCCTAATGCTTGTGTATGTTTCTAGTTCATACATAGTTGTCTCAAAGTTCCTTTTTATGATTGCGATTTCAATCAACGAAATGGAATTCAAGTTATTGTACAATCCCCGCCCGTGCAGGATCGCAGGATGTTTTAGCGAAGCTAAAAGTTATGTTCAATCATTTCGATACATTCATAGGAGTTTCTAATAGTTTCGAATTCCCGCAGCGTATACTGTTTGAATCTAAGTTGCTTTAATGCTGTAATAGCACTTATTGTAGTCAATTTAAAAGCTTCACATAGTATGGTACATTTAATTCGTGATGAGCGTAACTTATATGAGGTTTTAATAAGCAATATTTCTGAACCAGTTGAAGTCGCCACTGGGTGCGTCGCGTCGCGAGTTCGGTGCCCACGTAGGTCATTTGTGTGATCCACGAATGCTTGTTCTGAGATTTTGTATTTGTATGTTTGTGGATTAAATTCTTTATCGTGGGTGACGTCTTTTTAAATAAAAAAGATAGTACATTTAACGCAGGAACTTTAATATTAAACCTACAGATTTCTTCTTGAAATATTAGTGGAAATTTTATATTTTTCCTTAAACACTTGCAATAGGCCAGTATTGCAAGTATATTTAATAAGTTACTTAATTAAGAGGAGTGATTTTACGGCTCTCACCGACGTCCACGAATTTGATTCCTCGAGCAAACACAGCTATTGTCACTATTATGAAAGTTACAGAACAGGTTACACAAATCAAAGTATAGCAACTATTACAAGCTGTCTTATAGAAGGTGTTGCAAGTTGTGTCCTGTCACCCGTTGCCCGATGTGTATCGAGCCACGCGCTGTTCGACTGCGGTCGAACTCCACAAGTCTCGCTAGGCCTTACCGAAGTGTAGCGAACCTTGGCAGGCCTTGTGTCTTGCCGAACTTGAGACAGACACACAGTTATAGCATATTCGGATTCACACGTAATTCTGTGCTGAGAAATCGTGCTACCTACGAGTATGTATCTGAAAACCTCGGTATGGTTTTAATTTTTATAAAGAATATGTACTTAATTGTTAAAATGAATGTGTTGACTACCAACAATTGTTAAAGTAGTTGTTGTGCTGGTAGTTGCATCTCCGTACTTAGACAATGTTACAATTTTTATCTTCAATTTTTTTTCACATTTATTATTAGAGATTATTTTATGCTTTTGCTTCAACCGACTACTACCAATTCTTCTGAAACACTATGGCCTAATGATCTAGTGGTTGGAGGCAGTGGCAGCTATACCGGAGATTATGGGTTCGATTCCCACCCAGGACAAATGTTTGTGTGATGAGAACAAAAATAATTTGTTCTGTTGCGTGTAATGTATTGTTTGTTTATCAGTTGTCTAGTATTTAAAATACAAGTTTTGCTTTGTGTGAGACTCGATAACGTTGTGAGAAAGTTGTAAGATATGTTATAAACGAAAATTCTTTAATAAACTACCAACCTTACTCTATATTTATGGATATAAACATAGCCACATGCCACTGACTTTCTAACTTATAGTACTTCCCCGGCAATCTCAACTTAGTCTAGAAGAGATATGAAAGTATAATTGAACTAGTTGGTGAAGAAGCACCAAGTCAAAGGCAATTGAAATTCAACGCTTTTACGTGAATCTAGAATCTAGGGTAGGAAGAGTTCCGTACCTATCTGTCCGTCTTTTACCGGGCTGTATTTCATGAACCTTGTACCTAAGCTAGACTCGAAAAAGCTACAGATTTTGTATATCTGCTGAAATTATAGCAACATATAATAAAAATAAAATTAAGATTAGGAACCGCTTGCTGTTTGCAATTTTAAAACCACTTTACTGCAATATTGTTTTTCTTCATCCTATAAATGTCCCAGTACCATCACAATCCCAGTTTTTAGATGTCTCACTGCTAGGCACAGGATTTTCCCGAGCAGAGAAGGGTTAAGCGTTGATCACCACGCTAACTTACAGCGTGTTGTATATCAGCTTTCAATATTTTTAATCTAAGTTTCCTTACGATATTTACTTCACCGTTCGTCAGGTTTCTCTAGCTTGTTTATAGGTCACCCTCTGTGTCGCATTCGACTTGCACTTGAATCCTTTTTATCTTTATTTTCTGATTCTAAAAGTTCTTTTAGAATCTCTCCAGGAGCCTCTCAAAGTACAAAGCAATAATACGAAAGACGCTGTACTCAAAAGAAAATGCAATATCGATGCAATAAAAGTATCGTGTTTCACACCGAGTGTCAATTTATTTCAGATGTTCACTGCACTGTCTGAATAAAGATGATTTATTTATTAAGTCTTTTAAGATTACTGATAAATACATGATAATAGAATTCTCAATTCGAATTTGAACATAAAACCTCAATAAAGTTCAATTACTTCATTCAATAATGAATTTTGGTTGTTTTAAGAATGACCTTTTCAACGCGCGACTAGAGTCAACATTGCAGCATTGGAAAGTTTTGTAAGTGCCAGGAAAACGGCCTATTTGAAATGAACGCCTTTTTTGGTCGTTATGTACGTTTTTGGTGACTTTGAAATTTATTGGTCACCTATTTCCTTTGACCAATTTGTACGGTCTCTCATTGTCGTGAGTCCGACTCATACTTGACCGGTTATTTGCTCATTCATCGTTCATTCATGATATCTTCTGCAGTGTTGGCATTGTATGGACCTGCTAGACATATATACCGCCATTGTATACCACCTATCTGTACAGTTATGATAGAACGCCCATTGTGCGTTAGATCCACGTTCCCAGCTCCAAAGGTCAAAGGTTAATGCATTGTAGAGGTTCTTTACATCCAAGTATCCTTTAAAGTGATTGAGATTGGATGACCTTTTAAAAGAGTAGCCCATAGATATACCTAATTTATAAGTATCGAATAACAGCCTGATAATTCCGGATTAAAAGAACAAAATGTACGACTCTAAATTAAAAACTTTTGTTGCTAGTTGACCTTTTTAGGGGTCATTTTAAATCGTAACATTGACTTCTAATGGCTATGAGGTTAAAAATGTAAATCCAAGTAGAGGACACGTTTTTTTTATTTAATTAAATCAATACGACGATAAAATGCATCAGAGCAAGTATAACGGATGGTAGTGCAGGCTGTAACAGCACTCGTCGGTAAAAAAAGTTCAGATTAATGACGTAACACGACAGATTTCAACTTAATGTATCATACTCATTTTGGATGACGTGACAAATGTCTTTGGAGCACTAATTAATTATAATTGTATAAATCCCAATTATTTAATTGATTACGGACGAAGTTATGAAATTTGATGCAATATTTCCAAAAAAAGCACTTACCTAATCACATTATTCACTCAGGTTCGGATTAAAAATATGTAATGTTGAATGGGATAATATATGCGGAGATACAAGTATAATATTTGTACTTCAAAAAATCCGAAGAATATTGCATTTTTTACCACTATCACAAAGAGATAGTCCTGTTGATATACCTGCTTTTCACCATTCTAACAGTTTCTTCTCCTTGTTCCAGAGCAACTACACAAAATTCCTGAAGAACTTGCACACGGAGCAGATCGCTAAGCTCCATGCTAAGAATCAGCATGAGTGCGACCTGCTTGAAGACCTGAGGACTTACACCATCAAGCGGTCCGCCGTCGAGAAGTCCTACTCCGAGGTACGTACTAAATCTGAGAATCAATGAAGGATATTCACTTTTGACGGCATAGGTTTAAAGTTCATTATTGAATGAAAACTTTTGGAAAGCGTCACTAATTTCGAGTACATTGTTTGCTGAAAATGTGTATCGTTCATTTATTTTTAATGGGATCTCTGAGGAGGCTGTTGAACTGTGTGAGTAAGCAGGTAAGTGGAAGGAGGATAGGATTGATTATAATCGTCAAGGTAATTGATGGTCAGTCGTTGCTCTGGGAGCCACTATATCATAATTCAATATATCATAACACTATACTATCTCTTTCAGTAACATTACTGTAAGCGTGATAGAGAGACAATTATCAACGTATAGTTTTTGAGTCTCAACTGTAAGTCATACCTTAAAACATGTACTACAATTAAGACTATTTGCCAAAGAACCGACTAAGATTTTATACACCTGAAAATTATTCTTACAATAAATGACTGCTATAGAAAGTTCATAAGTTAGTGCATATGTAGATATATAGGTATGCTTTGTTTGAAATGGATTACGACGTCGTGTAAAGAAAAGGTTAAAATAATTCTAATACCTAATGTCATTGAACAATTTATTAGTCCAAGTTTTAGTGACAATTATTGGAAAAACATAATGTAAACTGAAATGATAAAGCTGCTTAAAATAAATCCAGGAATGAAACGGATTTCGAAAGCCCATTAATATAAAGCAAAATAATTGTCATAATTTGTTCGACACGCGAACCGATGCTGCCGTAATAAACATAAACGAGGTATGATTTAGAATTGCATCACATCAATCAATTACTTTAATTGGCCGCAAAGTATCTGTCAAATGAACCTAATGGAATAATACTCATGATTCGAATAGTCTATTAGCGGTATTATTGCTTTATAGGATTAATATTAATCTGAAATGTAACATTGTTTTGTATTTTAAAGTATTCAGATCGAATTAAGTTAATGTCTTTTTACTCTAGCTGATCACGCGACTTCGTCCGTATTTTGCGTAAAATTTGCTGATACGTGCTCTGTTTTTGAGTTTAGTTTTCGGGTCAATATGCAGCCTATGTAATTTTAAAATAGACAAAATAGTCTTTGGAAGGAAATAAAATCGAATACGTATGACGTAATTCCAAGAATGAACGTATTGCTTCAATAGCCAGTGACAGGTGGAGTCAATTCCAATTTCAAATGAAATCAAATCAGTCGCTACAGACCTATTGAGAGACATAAGTCGCGCACTTGTGTGGTTACCGCTCCAATAGCTCAGGTGAAGTGAACTGCAACGCCAATGGCATACTAAAAAAGGATTCGAAAGAATGTTGCCAATTAGAACTCGAGTGTTTACCTCTTTTTATCCATGCGTGAGTTTTATAGTTCACTAGCTGTTGCCAACGGGCCCGACTGATATAAACCGAAGTTGATTTTGTTTTTATTTTAGAGCACAGTGGAATTTTTAGAGGTAGGAAGAAATTCAGTTTACATTATAGGTAAAAATGAAATCCGCGGCTTCTAAACTGTTCAGCGAGTCACACAGACCGCCAAGGTAGAACAATCAGTCGACGATGTACGCTTAGCCTTATGTTCAACTGAAATGTGTACCGGATTAAGGCCTTCCTCTCTGGGACGTCAGCCGCTGTCGCGTTACCATGGCAACCTACGGTAACCTACGATAACTAAATAGATACCAGTGGCTAATAGACTCACGTCAGCTTCTCTGCTATTAGATTTGTTAACGTACACGAAAAGGTTCTTAACTATTTTATACATTTTGCAATCGACTTTTCATGATAGCTCGGTGAAATAGCGCGCGTGCAGCTGACTTAATAAAAAATTGTAGGCAATCAATATCAATTCTCTAAAAACTGACAGCAAATCCAAAATGGCGATAGACAAATGGCAGCCAAGTCAGCTGTCAAATTAGTCAGCCATGTTGCTGCCGACATCCCTTTAGTGTCCCAGTGAGATAGAAACCTAAAAAAAATCTATCCACGAGTTGCAAATCCCGTACGTTTTGTACTGTCCATGGCAGGTTTCATTTCAAATTTGTCGACAGACCAATTTTTCTCCAATTCGCCATGACAGTTTTCGAACTGAGCCGTTGTTTCAGTTTTTTTTCTACACAGGTGGTACGCGGGTAGTAACAAAGTTGCGTACAACTCCCAATTCAATTAGAGTTCATTGAACTAGTCTGTTCATAAAATGTATTTCTAAATTTAACGCGTAACTAAAATACAATAGCAAATCGGTTTACGTACTTAAATTACAACAGTGAATTAGCAACCGCAAGCATTATATTCGTTTCATTCCATTCGAACAAAATAGTCCGTTCACCAAATATTTTACATTTTGGAATTTGAAACTTCACAATAAATCATCCCTCACAAATATTGGCAATTTATTTTTAGCGCCGACCGGTAATTAAAACTACATTCTGTTACGAATTTTGTTGGAAATGCGATATCGGGTATGTTCATCCGCTTAATAGGATATTAGTTTAATAATATGATGAGATGAATGAATAATATATCTCTCTTGTTATTTGGAGTATTCACGAGGGCTCGGAAATAAAACACATTACGTGAAAATTATGGAGCAGCAGACGTTTTATCAAATTGGAATCTGCCATCATCGCGAGCTTACTAGACTTGTTGAATGGGTGAATTGTCTTACTCTGTAGTAGTGGTTTGTTTAACGTTTCTGTCTGTCTGTTTGTGGTCATCATATTCCGTTAAAGGCTCGAGCGATTACAGTTTAGTTTGTATTTTACCAAAAGGTGAATTATAGAAGTGTTTCTAGACACGATTGATAAAAGTCCGTCGAGCCATTTAAAAGGTATGGGGAGGGAGGACTTTTTAAATGTCGAAGGCTTTTCTGATAGTCAGATACCCAATGGCTGCAGTAGGTACTTATACATAACATAGCACGACAACTAACATAACTACCTAAATTTGATTTTGTAGTCGTTTTACCAGACTTCCGTAGCTGACTATACTATCACTTACGGAGAAATTACGATTTACCTACATTTACTTCATGTATACGACAAAAGCCAATTTGAAAGTCCGCGGTACACTCCATAACAGGATTAGCGGTAATCAGAAACCCTCTTCAGTGTTAATCCTTAATACACAGTCATATCCGCGTTGTTATAGCTTACTACATGAAATTAAATACCTACATCGTATGTACCTATATTCATCTAGCTCTATTTTCCCACGAAGATTGACATGTAGGTACCAACTACTTACTTAGATTCAACAAGTTTTTAGGTACCTTATCTAAAAGATTAGGAAACGGGATGAATACGATTTAAATCAGGGTAAATAGAGACAATAAATAGACAATAATGACTCTCCCCTGATTATTACGACTCGATGCACACAAGAGGTAGTTTGTGGAAACCATATCTCCTAAACGGGTGAACCGATATGGATTTTGATTTTGTCAGACGTTCGTATCTTGTTGTGATAACTCGTGTCAAGACGAGAAAATATAATCCGGTGGTATTCAACCCATTCTCACCCCATTCAATAGTTTTTGTCATAGTTTCGAATTAGCAATTTCCAAACCATATCCTAGCAAAAATTATCAGTATTAAATAACAAACAGGCTTACAAAATCACAAACTTTGGCCTTTACCTGTATTACCTATTAGTCTAAATTTTAAACTTTATTAAACCTAGGTTAATATTACAGAGATTATTTACTTTGGAAAGTATTTGCCCGCTACTTACTGAACTAACTTCATTAGTACGTATTAATTAGAATTAGATAAGACTCGTTCATACTTAGCTGTAATTGGGCATCGGTTGTACGATCTGTTTACGTGATCGACGTTGTGTTTGATCGATTGAACCTGTAGGTAATTAGAGAAAGATCGCTGGGGAAGTATTTTGGCGAAGATCAATCATGCTTGTTTTTGTATTACCTGGTAGACTTACTAGGGTGGGACTAGTGAGTAGGTATATAAGACTTAGATACACTTTGATTTTTTTAGATATCTACTTTCTGATGACTTTCGTGACTGAAGGTATGTATATGTTTGTTACATCTTTACGCAAAAACGGCTTAACGATTTAGGTAGAATTTTAGTTCAATCGATATCTTTGCATGTCTGATATATTAGCACAGCCTATTTTAGCCGAATTCGTTGATTGTTTTGATGTTGTTATCGGCATCCAGGCGGGCATAGCAGCAAGCAACAGCTATTTTAATTAATATTATAATGCATTTTTATAAATAAACTGTATGACTTACAAAATTAGAGATAATATAACGGTGTGAATAGGACTGCATAAATAGACGGGGGTTTTTCATTTCAATTATTTAACGTCAAAACAGTAAAACAAAAATGACTACTTAGCTTCAAAAGTCCACCGTAACTCGGACCAAAGTTTGAAAACCTGCCAGATAAAGAAATTCCTCTAACAGTGATAAACTATGATTGATGCTACCTTACTTTAAAATACTAAGTCCTAACGACTGCCATATCGCATCTGTGAAATTAAGACGGATTCGATTCGGTAACGAGAGTTCGTCGTTCACCAAACTATCAGTCTGAACATCGTCAGACGAAAGTTTTGAACTTTGGGTGAAATAAATAGATGGGTGCTTAAGTATATTAGTCGTTAACTGATTGCTTTAGACTTGTCTGTCTATCTTGTTTATAGTAGCTAGCTTTTATCTTCATTTTTTGTAACCAGATTTTTTTTTTATTGAATTTTATTTCGTTTAAAGAGTTTTTTATTCGCTATGGTAGTTAGTTGCGACAGCTCACGCTATTGGATACGATCGCTGCCGTAACCCGTTATGTCGCACATATTCAGATTAGGTAGGTAGGGAATTTAGATTTAGATACCTACCTAAATAGAAAGGTATAGTTTTTATTTCATACCATTTTGGTTCATACATGTAAAGGATTCTTCATTTAAGCATGTAATGCTTGTAGTTGAAACCTTCAGGTCTAAGTTCTGAATAGGTGTTTGCTAGTATGGTTAAAATTTAAAACTATTTGAATTCAAGTAAAACGAATCCCGCTTTAAGTTAATTAATCTTTGTATCGCGGAAGTTTTTAAAGTTTCAGGTCACATGCACGAGGACACCCATTTTCTTATTGTTAATCCCTCTTTTGTTTATTGATGCCTTTCAGTTTTCTATTTATTTCATTCAAATTAATATTTACCTAGTGTAAGTAAGCTTCAGACATCCTGCACCTAGTCTCTTAAGTTCTTTCATCTGCTAAGATGTTACATTCAATGCAAAAACATTCTTACATAGAAACTTTTGCATTTATAATATTACTACCTGTTGCCCGCGACTTCGTCCACGCGGTTAGAATTTTTTCCGTTTTTTTTACATTTTCTATTGTATCTTCGCTCCTATTAGTCGCAGCGTGATATTATACAGCCTATAGCCTTCCTTCATAAATGGTCTATCCAACACAAAAATAATTTTTCAATTCGAACCAGTAGTTCCTGAGATTAGCGCGTTCAAACAAACTTTTCAGCTTTATATATTGGTATAGATTAAAATAAATGCGGACAACATCACATACATTGCTCTGAACCCAAAGTAAGTTTCTAAAGCACTTGTGTTATGGAATTCAGATGCAACGAAGGTACCAAAAACACCCAGACCCGAGACAATTTTTACATTGACCCGACCGGGGATCGAACCCGGGACCTCAGAGCTAGCGACACCTTACACCTTGCGTACGCCACTCGACCACGGAGGCCGTGAAAAAAGAAATAGGTATTAAGCTATTTGACTTGGCCATGCCTTTTTCTATAACACCTGTACCTACTTATAATAAGTCTTATAAGGACGCAGTAGTATGATGTCATAGTCGGTACCGACTAAAACTTTCAGGTTATAATTTTCACCAAGTTTGTTGCGCTATAAAGCATATGGACACCAAGTTTTACCAAAACAAAGCTTCGTTCCACTCTATTGACATGTTTGACGTCTTCATTAAGAACTTTGCCTGCGACTTCGTCCGATCGTAGCTTTATGCAAAAAGTACTCAAATAAAAAAAGATAAGTCTGATTTTAGAAATATGAAATGTATGGTTGAAAAACAATAGAATATGTATACTTGCTTACTAGGTTACGCCAGCATAACTTTCGGTTTTCGCAACATACATCGCTTTAGTTATATAGCTTCAACATCAGCAACGTGAAAAAAAACACATTCGCATTTTTAACATTAGTGAGAATACATAAGAAATTCGCATTAACATCCTGTATGTGAGGTACGATAAGTACCTTAGTACATAGGTCTTATATTCTAAATAATTTCGCGTTTAACTCCAACAAGTAAGCGACCAATGGCCGAAAAGGAATAAACAAATAAGAATACATTTTTTTTAAATGTCTATATAAAGAACTCGCGACCCCGCCATGTTAGCTCATGATTAAAGGCTCCGGCTCGTTTCCGAAACTAGTCGAGCTATCCCGATAAATACGCGTGAATAAACCGTTGCATCATTTTGTCCTCACGTTACTATAAAAACATATAGAAATAAAAAACCAAATACCATTTTTAGTTTATTAATCGGCATTAGTTCAAAGTATAAAACTAAAGTAACAAAGAACAACTCACTTTGACAACAATTTACTTAATTCGTACATTAGAAATAAATCAACGATATTTACATAAAACATTTACATTAATAAATACTTTTTACTTAGCGAGGTAGTTCATTTTGTACTGGCTGTTCATCGTTAAAGTAATGAAATCTGAAGTAATTAGTTTGAATTTTTTGTATATTTTAATTATATAAGTATCATTTTTTTTCTTTATGGTTTATCGTTATGGTTATTGTGAAATATAAAACGCTAGGTAGAAAGTTAAAAATGTGAAACCAACTGATTTTTTTTTGTAGTAAATGTAAAATTTTGAATGGATTTGTTAATCTGAATAATCAACAAATCCTTTTACTTTTCTTTCGTATTAAAAAAAGACTAATAAAAAAGTTTATAATGTTCGTTATAATAAAATTCTCAAACTATTAGATAGGTAATGTGAACCAAGTTATTTAAAGTTCCTTTTTGTAGTTTGTATTCAAATTCCAGACACAAATATTGTCATCAAATTAGCAAACCACACTGGACTTTTCAAAATAAAAACTTAAAAAAAAACTAATAAAAACGCACCAAAATCATTTAAAACTGTGTGTTTATTCTTCATTAAGCTATACGTCATAATTTAAATAAATAAACTTTATTTGTTCGTTAATATTACTAGATAAAATGCATTATTTCTTCAGCACAAAATTAATTAGGACGATCAACACAGTCATTACGACCTAAGTATTTACCGCACAACATAATTTTACTTAAAAAGCAAGAATACACTTGAAAGCTAATTTGTTCACATGCCACTAACAAGACTTCACGTTAATTTTTCGATATGACAACACATTTCTATTACCCGTGTGCCGAAACGAAGGACATTTTTCTTCTATTGTTCATTTATCTGGTGCTATTAGCTTTGTACTGGTCGTATATCTCGTGGAACATGTTGCGGCAATTCATGCTGACGCGTAGCTTGGAGCAGAGTAGGAAGACGCCGGAGAGCTTCCTGTGTAGGGAGTAGATCTCCTCTGGCGGCGGGCACAGGCGCTGCGTCAGGACGGTGGGCACGAGTGCCTGAATGCGGCGCGTCGTCTGCTGTGTGCCGAAGTCGAACTCCCCAGAGCCCGCGCTCGTGAACACTTCGCCCATTATCATCACCATGTCGACGTGTGTCTCCTCCATTACCTTTTGACAAAGTTGGATGGAAACTCCGATTAGACAGTAGAAATGGAATTTGCATGTTTTAATGGATGGCAGAGCGACAAGAACCTACGAATAAGTTTTATAACAACAGTTCGAGTGCTAGGATAGTGTAAAATGTGTTTTCAAAGTTAAGATTTAAGAAGCACATAATACAATGGAAGTTATATCACTAAAATTATTTTTATGCAAACTTATGCAAAAGTCTACTCCCTAAATTTGAAGAGGTTATGTACTGCTGATTAAATCAGTCTCTTATTCACTTACCTTAGACTCATAGCCGGTAAGGAACTTCATCTCACGCGACATCCGCAAGATGGCGTCTCGGTCACCCCGCGAGGCGGCGTGGATGATCTCAATGTACTGGTCCATGAACTCCTTGGAGTACTCTCGCGTGGCGCCGAAATCCAACAGAATCACCTAAGTATGCAAAATGAACAAATTGATAACGCTGTAGTGGTCAAATTTTAAAGCTCCTTTAGATGTAGCGAGAAATGTAGTGCTAGTTGCAATACATAGCTGAGTTGCACGGATCTGATATCATAAGTGATAGGACATCTCGAGCGATGTATTGCACTATCAGTCCCTATGATGTCAAATCGTCCTGTAGTCGAAGTGTGGGAGGATCGTCATACCTGCTTGGTAGTGGGGTTGTAGAAGAAGTTGGCCCAGTTGGGGTCGGTCTGCATGCAGCGCAGTACGAACATCTCCCTGAGCACGAGCTGCATGATCTTGTGCGCGATGTCGACTCGCACGGAATACTCGGCGTCGAACAACTTGTCTAACGGCATACCGTCGATGAGTTCCGTTGTTAGAATTTCCGCGGAGCTCAGCTCATCTGTAGGGAGAGACAACTATTTCCTATGATAATTTCACAAAATCCTTTAGGCTGACCTAGGTGGTCGGTCTTGAACTCGTAGCTGTAGAAAGAACGGAGCATAGATGGGTTTAGGCTACATAAAATAATACAGACCTATAACTTCTGGTACAAAGTACTCTGGGTAGGGTTCAAGCAGTTTCTTGAACTTCCGAGTGCATTCGGCCTCGCGAAGGTAGTCCACCTCCCAAGCCAGCTCCTTCTTCGCCACCTCCACTACGTTGTCAATAAACATTCCTTTCGGGAACATGTTCCACACCTGTAGGATAAATAATAATGAATAAACTATATCAAAATGATGCCTAAACAAGTCGTCACATCTTAAGATCGATAAATAATTTGGCTATACCTTCATGACTCCCACCAGGTTATCAATATCGCTGTTGATGCCTTGCGCTACGCCCGGATACTGCACTTTCATGGCTACCTCTGTACCATCGTGTAGTATGGCTAGATGTACTTGACCTATATGAAACATATGACATATTTTGATATAACATTTGTAACAAATGAGTTTGTATCAGGATATGATAATGTTCTTACCAATAGAAGCAGCAGCAAAAGGTTTATCCTCAAAAGAAGCGACTCTGGTCCTCCACTCGGGGCCGAGCTGCGAGGTCATAACTTTCTCAACTTGCCACGAAGGCATGAAGTCGGCCGATTGCCGCACGCGTTGAAAGATACGCTGAAGCTCGGGGGATATCATGGCGTCGTCTTGGAGACTCAGCAGTTGTCCCAGCTTGAGAGCAGCACCTACAACCATAGCATAATGTAAAGGTGTCCTTACTAAAAACTGTGATTTTATTGTCAAGGTAAAACTCACCTCGAACTTTGCACAGCGTGTCGACAATCCTCTCAGCGTTTGCTGGTGACAGGAATGCATTGGTTGTTTCATCAACATGCCCTGTGACCGACTGGAATGTGTTCCTTGCATACTGTGCCACAGTTCCAACTCCTAATCCAGCAGCCAGTGAACCAAACGATATCATTCGGCCTATACGGGAAGAGGGTACCACGCGAGCTTTCGAATTTTCACTCAGCTAAAATAAATTTATAAGTGAATCGTCTGAATTTGAGGTCAATATGGAAAATAAATATACAAGGAATTAGGAACTTACCGCAACCTTTATCTTCTTTTTTGCCACTGGCTTAGCCTTAGATGCTGTACTAGTAGTGGGTGGAGTACTCAAGAGCTTGGAATCAGTGGGTTCCGGGGAGAACACAGCTTGGACTATTTGCTCGGCCCTAATACTTTGTGGTGTTGGTATTCTGGTTGGTATACTTTGAGTGGTGTGTGCTGCCTGCAACTCTTCAAGGGGAGCCACTGCCTCCACTTTACTTAAGACAGGTTGGTCATATAGTGCAGGCGTCTCCACCTGTACCTTCTTCAAAGACTCAAAGGTACGATTGAACTCCTTGTTTAGTTCCTCGATTTCATCTTTCATTTGTTGATCCATCTGTGGTTGTACTACACTAGTTGTGATATTAGGTATATGCAAGAAGGCAAACTGCCTGAAGCCATGGGCGACGACAAGTGCTCGGTCTACTAACTCCTTGGTTGTATTGGGGTTGGGGTTGAAGGAGATAGTGTTAGTCGGGCAGTTGGTTAGCAGTGGTTTTAAACTGGAGTTATTCCATACTACACTTGACATTTCCTGCTGAGCCTTTGTCCCCGCCTCCACCACAAGTCGCAGGCCCCTCAATACCCCTATTAAGTCGTTAATGTGTGACATCTCTCCTGCAAGTTTAGTTTGGTTATAGACATATATAACTATATGCATATATAATGCAGTCATTCAGGTTAAATATAATTATGGCAGTTAAAAGTGCTTTAATAGAGTGTTATGTTACAGCTTGTATGTACAAAAATAAACTTGAAATAGGCATAGACTGACTGTCCATCCTTCATTTAAAACTGTTGTCCATTCTTATAGGTGTATAAAACATAAATACCATTTATGTTATGGCCACCAACATTTAGTCAAATGCTGTAGGAGTAGCTAATATGCAACCTTTACAAACACCTACACATAGAAGGTACCAAACATGTTCAATACGATCTTTTTGATGCAGTTTAAGTCACAAACATCATATAAGGTAATGGCAAATAGTCTGAGCGACACAATTTCTTTGGTTACGAATCAGTAAAATGACGTAAGATTGTGTAATTGCTCCGTAATAAAGACAAGAATCGTAGAAATACAGGTTTTACAAATCTCAGGAACTCTTTGACATAATAGTCAGTTTCATACTTTTACACGTCTAATTCGAAAGACTTTTAATAAATAAAGCAATGTACATTTAATTTATTGTAAGAAGCGAGCAGAAAGTAAAAGGAAAATAACAAATAATCATACCTTTCGAGTGTGGGCGCCGGGTAAAGTTTTTTCAAGGTTATATTAAATATTGCATAACATAAATTGCATCACAAAAATATTTGTCAATCTTCAAAATCACTATCACGGTATTAAAATTTATATAATATATATGTATAGTAAATAAATTGAATGCTTATCTTATAATTTTGCACTTAAGACGCGGGATTTCGTTTTACCAACAGATGCACATGAACTGAATTATGACAGATGAAGCAAATGAAATGAATGAACATCTGAGTGAAGTGTGAACTAAGAAATGTCAAGAAAGAATACGTGTGGACGGTTGACCAACTTAACGAAAAAATGGTGGGGCGCTGAAAATCGATTTGTGTCGAGTATCGAGTGTGTCATAGCCGAAATTTCTGCTTTGTTACATAGTTCGTGGCGTTTAACGAATAGATTGTATAAAATGTAATTCAAGTGCAACGTATAATTAATGCCGAATTGCCTTGTCGTTTAAGAATTTTAAAAGTCTTTAATAAATCAAATCAAATCAAATTTTTTCTATCTCTAGTACCTTGGCTTTAAAATGAAGGCATAAGAAACCTTAAATGACATAATCTAGTTGCGTTCTGTTCTATCAAGGTTAACCGACACTCGTAGGTCTAGCTATACCTAGATATGTTCAGTTTTACGGATGACTTCGTTCCATGTATACTTTATAAAATATTATTAAGTAAATTTATTTAAATTTACTACCTGCTTACATTTCATTAATTCCCGAATATGCAAATACATATTTGCTGAGTTTATTTCCGATTTACACATCAATGTGCATTCAATGAAAATATAATATTGGCTGTACTTTGTGGCCGGTGGTTTTATTTTGCTTTATATGCAAGTCGTGTAAACACAACAACATGCAAACAGATAAACATGTCTGTTATTGACTTACTTGGTATAATATCGGTTGGGGGATGAGAGTTGTTTTATTCGCTTTTACATTAATTTAACAAAATGTTGGTTATTTATTTTTTTATATATATTTTTTGGTATTCGTTCGAATATTATTTATTTGCGCAGCTCGAAAGAGTAGAATAACTCATTATGCTTATATATTATTAAGCAAGATTCTTACCCAATAAACTATTTATAGGCACCTAGATATATTGCTACCAATCTTAAGATAAATATTAAGACAAATGTTTGTCTTAGGTAGACCTATTTGTGTGCGTAATACGAACGTGACTAGAACACTACAGCCACCAATTTATTTCAATAAACGATCTAGCCCCGGGTCCTGAAAGGCCACTCAATAAATTTATTGTAAAGTCTAATGTCAAGTAATTTGATTGCTTGGTCAAACTGTTCGACAGCCAATATTAACACTTGACATTATGTCTAACTGATAATTATCTTTTCTTTTTTCTTTTAAATGTAACGGTTCCCGCTGTGAGTAATTTTATTCTTGCGTATGGGGGGATTAAAAAAACATGTCTGATGCACAAAGAAACCCAGATCCAGGACAAGCATTTGTGGATGAAACAAACGTTCGTCCTAAGCGTGGAACGAACCTGCGTCACGTTTCGGCTTGGCCTGGTTACCTCAACGACTCGGATAACCGTGCAGTTTAATTAATTACGTTATCGTTTCGTGAAACGCAGGCAATCGTCATACATTCAAGCAGAAGCCAAATTTAATATTTTCGAGTTGGACAAACATTGGCACAAATATTTTCAATTATTTGATTGGCAAACATTTGACCGTTAGTGCGAATCCCGTTTAAAGGTTATGTTGGTTTGTCAATTGTTTTACTGACATTTGGATAATTAGAATCTATTGTAAAGTTCAATTTATCGTCAATTAAGTGCAATGCATGCCAGGGTTGTGGTACTTGCGGTGTTTATATATAGTGACACCCACACATGACCTAACAGTACCCGCACAATGATAAAAGGTGTTGGTTCAATTCATAAAAGATAATCTGACAGTTGAAAGGTTAATCTGATCTGAGGCTTAACCATCACAGTCTTAAAAAAATAATCAAATCAAATCTTTATTGCGTACCATAATGTCAAAAGGATCAATGACAAGTACCTATGACAACGTCATTTGACTAGACTCAACTACGCTTTATTCTCTGGAAACATAATTAACCCAGTTTTAAAACAGAGTTTTTAAACTCTCAGAATTAAAACTAAAGCTGATAACAGTCTCAGTTGGTACTTATTAGACATTTTGCTGAAGGAAACTTTGTCATTTTTATGTTTTGTTATAAAACTGGATCAAGATAAAGTCTTTTATTTATCAAAGGTTAAATAAAATGGATTTAGTATCTACTATAGTGTTGAGAAAGACCTCTTGCAAGAAACTTGCTGTAAATGGGACACCAACACCAATTGTCACCAATCCGTAACTGGGATGGTCTCAGCATTGATCACTAAGGTAGCTCATTTCGAATTGGCGATTTAAGATTCCAATATTTGAGATCCAGGTTTCCTAATGATGTTTTTCTTTCGGCATTTGTCAGAAGACCCCGTGCAAGAAAAATTAAGAGTGTAAATAAAACAGTGAAAAGACAAATTGATTTACAGCCTGCGTTCGGATCGAACCTGCACCTCTGGCATACAAATCTACGCATAGAACCGTAATTCCAAGACGAAATTGATTGTAAGTAAATAACTAAGAGAATATTTGGTTTTTACAAATGAGCAAGATGTTTTTATAAAATTTTAAATGAATCTTACGAAAAGAAGGAGTTTTTTTCAGATCAGCATTTTTTTCATTACGAAGGCAGCAGCTTTCGTTAATGAAACTTTTCATGAAGGTACGTTATTGCATCCATTACTGGGCGTATACTAACCTCTTTGAGAATTCTGTTCTGTGAACCGTCAAGCTACGTCGCGCTTCAAAAGTTCCCTTATCAACATGCTCAGTTTCACACACGATCCGTAATTATTCAGCCACTCTGCCATAAAGTTAAACAAAGCTCTTTCGCCGAACACTTGTTGATACAATGAAAATTGCATTCTGTTTTATTACGTTAAGATCGATTTTTATGTGCGCTGTTGCCTGGAGAGTGACGTGTGGAACCATGTGAGAAATTTTATATAGAGAATGAACTTTCTTGCGGTTTATCCATGGATTGCTTAGATGTAATGTAAATTAGTCATTTAGTATAGACATTAGTTTTGAATTAAACTTTTACGTTTTTCTACTTTGAACCCTTATATGATAGTTTTTCTCTAGATTCTCTAAAATGGCATAACTTTTGACCGAGAACCGCAATTGAATCTTCAAATCTTCTTGGTCTAATCGTATCTTTAACGTGTGAAGCAAAGACACATCAACTATTTTTTTTATTATTCTTATCAGAAACTTCAACATCTAAATCTCGTTGCAGCTAGCTCCCGGACATAGCCCCTTTCAAGCTACACCGCGGAGCTCGGTTTGCGGCTTTACGCTTTAATAACAACTTATTAAGTAACAATACCACTCATAACTAGTTTGATGAAGTGAATCAGATCGACGCTTCGCATCTTCCAGTTGACTGCATCGATAGAGTCGAGACGCGGCGCCATTGCATTACTTGTCAATGGTTGCGCGTTCGTGGAGAAAACTAGTGACGTCATCAGGTCATTATAAAATAGGATTCTCAAGTTCTCGAAGTAAACCGGTCGAGTTTATCAATATTGGGTGGCAACGATGTGTATTGTATTGTTATTGAATTTTCAAGGGCACAAGGTCACGTCGTAAGTTTGATCTTCTTCTCGTGCCGCTTTAGCGATGTATCGGTATGCCCATATCATAGTATTTAACTACAGCAATTGTAGTACCTATCTTTACCGTAAAGATTCTCCAACAAGTAAACCCTTAGAAAAACATTTTTCACAAAGTCATTTATTTTTATAATATAAAATCCCTACTTATATTATAAATGCGAAAGTAACTCAGTGTGTCTGCCTGTTACGCTTTCACGTCTTAATCACTGAACTGATTATGAAATTTGGTACAAAGATAGGGTTGACCTTAAGAAAGAACACAGGATAGTTTTTGTCCCGGACTTTTGAAGAGTTCTCCTCTTGGAAACGCGATATAACCGACCTCGACGCGGGCGAAGCCGCAGGCGAAAAGCTAGTATGTTATATAAAACCGGTTCACGTACATAAGCCACAATGGCGTGTCACCACGCGGGACGCCTCGGGAATCGGCTAGTCAGAAATCAAAAGGTTGCAAGTGTGGAACTAGTAGGGCTCTCCAAAATTGGGAGAAATACCTATTTTCCCACGTTTTTATACACTCTTTTTTCTTGCTTGTTTGTCGTTCCGGTTGGATTTTCAAAACTCCATTTTGAGGAACTTCCCGATTAGCTAGCAGGCTAAAATTTTCGGCTCAACGACAATGCAATTTTGATAAAATTTGAATGGGGTAACATTTAAAAGCGTGGGATTTTAGATGTTTTAAATCTATGATCATTATAATTACAAAAAGTGTAGGGCTTTTTCCATTTACCTACGTTTTAAATAGTAAAAATGATTCTGATTCTGAATAAATCCACTCTCCGAACATAATTATAACGCTATATTACTTCAATAAGTTCTTAAATGTTGATTTCTCGCTTGAATTTCAGACTCAAAGGCACGTAATATACGTAATTAATATCTTCAATTGTACACTAGTAATATATTTCTTAATTAATTTATTTTCAATGTTGTATTTGCTTTGAAATAATTATTGCTAATGGCAACTTTTGTTCCTGTTCAAGGTTTACTGAGGTTTTATTCATGTTGTAAATAAACATAATCAATCTTAACCTTTTACGTTATCCATCTGTCCGTCCCTCTAGCATTTTTTTATTTTTAAAGATGACCACTCTAATCTGGTTTATCCTCTAATAGCGTACGGGTTTACAAATATGCATGTTAAATGCGCAAACATTACCAGTCTCAGAAGAAGCATTCGTGAATCGAATCCGAAACGCGTCACGCACACTGGGGTTTGCGAGGTGACCTATGCCACTTGATGTACTTACTCGGTTGAAATTTTTCCAGGTGATGCATTTCTTATTACAAAAAAAACACAGACTAAAACTTCATATGTCTTCAAAGGCTCTAATATAACAATCATGACTTTTTGCCGTCTCATAGACAAAGGAACTGTTCATCCGGGGTCTCGCACTTGTCCGATTTTATTTATTTAGCTAATAACTTCATCTGTATATTTTTCTCCAATACGTATTTATCCTTTTGTTTTTCTAATGTTTATTTTACAAGTACAGTCACTGCGACTGCCGGTATATTGAGACGCACTTGTCATAGTTCAAAAATCATGAATTACTTTAAGACTTGGTGGTAGACCCACAGATTTAATCTTGGGGTCTGTAAGTAGGTTACATTAGAAGACTGGTCTCAAAGAACATGACAATAAATTTCGTGTCAGAAAATGAATTTCAATTTAAGATTAGAATCTTATCCACTACCATGCTTTACTTAGATGAAGTTAGTTTCTTGGTACAAGACGCAACTAACTTACTTCATTTTAATTGCATTGAGTTATTAAAGTTAAATATTATTTTAGTACTCTTGGCTCCAAGTACTTACTACCGAGTAGTTTTCCAGTTGGAACAAGGCTAGTTATAATTTGTGTGAAGTCAGAATGCAGAAGAAACTTTCAAGGCCACCTTTCACTTCCTAGCTTTGTAACACCTTTTGAAGATTGTGACAGGTGCGGAAGGGAGACGTAGCTACACGGCGAATAGCGCTGTCTCTTTCCCACGTTGTGAACAATCTTCCTTTTGAGGTCTTGAGGTGGTTAGACCTTGGCCAAACAGAATAATGTAACTGTTATGAAGTTTCCAGTGCATTTGTATTGTGACGCAACGAAGTACTTTTAATTTGCTTCATAAATTTACTGTCTGTTTCTTGTTGGTCTGCTTGGATGTCGGTTATAACTGCAAAAATATTACCCGCATTTAACGAAGTCGGATAAAAGCCTTTGTATTTATGGTGGTGCGAAAGTACCAACCTACCTCATAAATTGGGTCCTAGGTACTGTTACAAGGTGTGGAGCAGTAACAAGCACGCATATTGGTGCGATTGGTTGATTTAATGTAAACTTAACATACAAATATTATTTCAGGACAATACCGATTGCAATAGTTTATTTAAAATATATCAATTAATTCCTCTTCATCAATAAACGTCATAGTGAGATAAATTTTAATGAAAAGAGTTATTTTTAAAAGAATGCAATGTTGAAGCGTGTTAAAGGTTTAATAAAGGTATGTCAACTTCTTTTTGTATTCTTAAGCTGCGTTTACCTGCCCTGTTTGCTATTTAGAATCTGCTTTCTTTTGTTTTTGCTCCAATTCTCCAAGGGTTCTAAGTATATAATATCTATTATTTTTCCTATAGTGATTTTATTAAATCCAGGTAGATGACGATTCCACTCTCTATTCTTATTAGCTTCCGTTTTAGTTAATGTGTAACAATGGAAAGCAGCTCGCGGCGTGCGGTCTCGATCAAACTCTGTGATTCGTACCTTCTTGGTCGCTAGCTACTAGTATTTTCAATTAGCATTATTGAGTCCCCGCAGAATACGTTAAATATTGAAAAGGGTTGACTGATATTCGGTTTTGGATGATTATTTAGATGTAGATATAGACAAACGAGGTTCTATCAAAATCTTCGGAAATCGGAATGAAATTTATCGTTTTAAGTTCTTGCAATTTTAAAATACCTACGTTAGTTGACTGGTCCGTATTGAGCTGCGGAAAATTGCACTCGGAATTCAAACTATCTTCGTTTTAATATTTGAGAATTTTCCATTTCAAGTAAACGTATGCGAGAAATTCTGAGCTTCGATTCTTCACGCTACAGCGGGCGCGAGAGAGCTTAGTTTCGATAGCCGTCGGGTGACGAGGACTCAGGCATTTGTTTATAGAGCAGAAAACTGAATACCTAAGTACGTTGAATGCTCAATGCTTACTCTATACACACTATAGGACATAATAAACGTACACTTAATTTAATTACTTGATACTTTGTTTTTTATTTGGTTTTAATGGCCATGTTTACTGAACAATAAGTCTAACAGCATTGACAGTAATAGGTGACTACAACCATTGTATGCGACGTTTAATATCGATCTCAAATATCAAATATTAGTCATAAGAATCCAGAAGACTTGAACTGTTTTATAAGAGCGGTATCTATGGTTTCTACGTAGGCTTGCATTTCCGTACCAAAATATAAAAAAAGGGACGAGTATTTAAAATTTAACGTGAAAATTTGTGCTGCCTAACTGTCATGGTTGATGGATAGAAAATTTCATAGGTGATGTATTTCTGTTGCCTCTGTAACAATAATCGAGTACACAAACGAATAAAATAGATACAATACGGAACATAGAACAACGAGGCTACGAAAACACCAAGACTTCAAAAAAGGAGTTTTTCATTTCGGCCGGTATGTATTTATGTATGCATACGAATGTCGCCTGATTCAATTCACTTGATTTTGTTTTTGATCGATTCAAAATGTACCAATATGCCGATACCATTAGGTTCCTTAACAATGTCATTATTTTATAGAAATCAAAGCACAAAACAAATTGCCCAGTTTTTTTCTTAAACACACTTAGACGAGCTTACACGTGTCTGTAACAATTTCAAGAAGATTCTCGACTTATAATAATGATTCTCAAAACAATAATACCCTCTTACCTATAATATGAAGGGTCTAGACAGCTAATATGTTTTTTCTCCACTTAAATTGTCTCTTAGAAATAAAACTCGAAATAGAAACCATAATTTCCAAGAAAACAACAATATTAATACGATTACGTACATAACCGAAGACGCCCACGCCCACGCCCACGCCTTCTACTTACCGTAATGTGGAATTGTTTGTTATAAATGCTCCTTGCGACATAATATGATTAACAATATCAACAACAACGTGATGTATTATTTTTTTAATTTCTTCCATAATTTGAAAAAAAAAAACAATGATCTTAAGAACGTCCTCTTATCAGATCTTAAAGCAATTATTTTTTTTTCGCCAACGTAAAAGCGAGACGCCGCTATCTCTAATGTTATTCGCCGTCTCGTTTCCACAAAACCATCAGTATAACTCCAAAGGCCCATAGTCAGGCACCGTAATAAAATAATACCTTCATTTCTTTTAGTCGAAAGGTATAAAGTATTTCATAAGATCGCTTATTTTTCTGTTAACGAGAAATCTTCAAGTAAGAAACGCAAAGGAAACGTTAGAAGTATTTTCTTTAACTGGAATCTTCAGTCGAGAAGCAATGGGAAATTACGAGCAGCGATTTTAATTTCTTGAATTTCTTTAAATCGTTGGAACTATTTCTCATTTTGTAATAGGGAACTAAGAAAACGACTTGGTCTCTGTACTCACTTCGTTCTTTGAAACCTCTTACAATCGGGACCGGCGTCGAGAGGATTTCTTATATTTTTCTTCGACTTAAGTCTTGTTTACGGATAAACGTTTTCAAGAAAAATATCGCCTCCTGACTTATATTCCCGTTTAAGTACATAATATTAAATCCTGGAACAAATATTTGTAAATTTCACAAATGCTTGTTCTAATAAAACAACGCAGTTCGTTCAGAATGCGGTGAATTTTCTGAATGTTTAATATGATTTTGTTTCGCGTCGTTCTTTTGTTATGAGGCACACGTACGCAGGTCTATTTGTTAACTTAGACATGTCATTATTATACTAATGTAAGTTGACAATATTGCGCAATCATTATGATAAGAATAGTATATAAAATGTACCTTCGAAACAGCTGTAATGGTTGTACTGTAAGCGGTGGTGCCCATTAACATATGTCATTTTTCATACAAACAATTCTTCTTCTATATTTAATGAAGGTTTACAGCATATTTACCTATTTACCTACTTGAAAGAGTAATTCCAGACACATAGTGGTTTCTTAGGTTTACGCTAATGTTAGACATTGAAATGCAACTACTTTTACGGATTTTATCGCGGTTTAATTTAAGATCTTAGTTCAAGACGTTTCGACACCTTTGCAGGTATTATGGTCACGGGCAGACTGAAATAGCGTTCGTCTTGACAGAACATGTTGCTCGTTCTACCTTCATATTATGTACAAACAAACAAAACCAAACACATTTTTTTTTCCGACCAGAGATCACCGATTTTTTCAACCTTTTCAGTTTCATCCTTAGCCCGATTTTCTCTAAATAAATATTACTACCAAGTTCTTTCGTTACGTCGCCTCTACAGTATAGTAAGCAAGATACATTTTCACAGTTGCAACGTTCATAAAAACGTGAAAATGTATGGCACTGACATTTACTTAGTTTGATTTAACCCTGTGACAGTTCTCATTAATTAAAATCGACGTGTAGCTGAAACGATGACACGTTAGTTATATTAGAGTAAGTACCTTTACCGCACTACAGATGTGCGCATAGGGCGAAGATGGAATTTATTTCTGTTATTCTAAAAGTGATTGAGTGAGTCAGAAATTGTGCGGACGTCTTTTTTCTCTCTGTACACGTATAAAAGACATCATGTTGTAAATTTTCCAACGCTAATAGTAACTGACAACCAGTCTGACTAAGGGGTATCGTGTTGCACAGGTAACTGGGTTGAGGAGGTCAGATAGGCAGTCGCTCCTTGTAAAACACTGATACTTAGCTGAAACCAGTTAGACAGAAGGCTAGGCCGATGATTAAATGACATTGTTTTAATCACTAATACATACAACTGACTTTTAATAAAAAGACTGCTCTGTCAACTTGATGAAATCCCGCTTTAAATGATAAAATAATCAACATAATCGGGGCATCTAGTCCGAAATTTTGAGATATCAAACAAACGAATTGAAAACTCTTTTTAAAGTAACTGGTCGATTGTCGTTTCGTTTCTTGCCTGAAAGTAAAACTCCGTTCAACACGTGGAAATGCAATTTAAAGTGTTTTCGCTTTTGTTTCATTTCTAACTTAGAAAACTCGATCTAAATGTTTACTTGTTTCGAAGTCAAGTACTTAGTTGGTTGTCCACTGACAATAGAAAGTTGTTTATTTTTCATCTGGCAGAGTATTTGCATGGTGGAAGACCTTGTGACATTTTGATGTTAAAAAGATTTATCCCCTTTAAACTTACAAAACAAGCACTGACCTCCTTTTGAATTCATAGCTATATTCTACTACGCTCACTAGGTCTGCAATTTAGTTTTAGTTTAGCCGCGAAGTTTGTTTGTTTTTTTTTCAATATTTGTAAGAGTATTTTATACCCACAGTTCAAGCTTTCTGCTAATAGACATCCTATTCAGCTCCATCTCATATTTCTATTTAAAATTGAACGAACTAAAATAGTTCCCACATATTTTGTATATTACTAACTGACCCGGTGAATTTTTGTCTGCCGGGCTGTTTTCTACATCTACCATCTACCTTTATCGCAGCTAAATGCATTAAAAAAAAGTGAAGTCGGTCCAACTGTTAGAGAGGTCACTAGTGACGTATACACGTACATTAGAATTATGTAAAGTTTAAAAAACGTTGGAAATGTTGGCGGCGACATTTAAACTTAGTTCGAAATAATATTTAAATATATAATTTAATGTGATTTCAATTTGAATCTGGCGCCACACGTTTTTCTTACAATTTGAAAGAAACCGTATTTTTACAAAATGGCTTCCCCATCAACGCTTCGAACAGAATATTGGGCCGCAGAAAAACAATTCTCATTTTCGTAAATAAAATGGTTAAAGATTGTTTATCGTTAATAAAAAACCGGTCAAGTACGAGTCAGACTCGCGATCTTAATAGCTCTGTTAAAGAGAAAAAGAATGGTCACCGATCAAATGATTATCCTCCCAATTGCTGCGTTACCTCAATTTCTATCTTTTAAATGGCCATATTTGGCTCTAAGCAAAATCGCCAGACTTATGAACTTCCTATATTCTATAGATTTAAAACGACATTTTCCAAGATCTACATACTATTCTATTCTATCCTATTTGCTAGGCAAAGTTGAACATACTTGCAAAATACTTCAAAAGAACGTCGAAAATCCTCAACCTCATCTCCCAAAAGAGGTTTTACTACCATCTAGTTACTTATCTATCTGCCTGACAGTTAGCCAAGTTCTCACCAAGAAGTTCTTATGATTTCATATTTTTTACCGTACTGCCCATCAATCTTCGGCCTCGTATATTTGCATATTTTCCCGACGAACGTGATTCGTTTATAAAACTGACCTACAGGAAGCCCCAACCAAAAATATAATTACCTGCCTCCTCCCGATAGCCGCTGTAATTCACTTAAAAATAACTACGTTACCTGTGACAGGAAAAAAACCGTTTTAGAGTTAGGTTAGACTTGAGATAAACAATCGTTTGGGTAGCAACTGAGTAAGTCGAGTCTCAGTAATAGGTAGGTCTGTAGGCGACTCCAGTGTTCACAAAAGCCACAAGGTACACAAAATAGGGTGCATGAAACAAGAACAGTGAAATATCATTCAAATATTTTTGATGAACTATCAAAAAAATATTGGTATGGATGGTATAGAAACGCGACGCCATATTGCCGTAACGGAATCCCGTTGCATTGCCGTCCAGCCACGTCCTAGTCGAGTCTAAAGAAGTTTTAGTTAAAAAGCAACTTGTAAAGTGATGATATATCTTACTTGTAGAATAAAATAATGATTTCATTCATTCATAGGGTTTCGTTTTTAAACTATGGCTATGGAACCCTAAAATGATTCAATTCCGGGATCATTAGTACTCGTAAACGGCTAAACTTCCGCGGCTACCGAATTTGAATGCGAATTTAAATAAATTTGAATGTGATTCTCACGTGTATATACACGACTAGACTAATCACCCAATTTGAATTATTCCTCGACCAACTTAACTTAAAAAAACCTTTTAAATGGTTAAAAATGACAGAACTGACTCTTTGATTCGATATCTAAATAAATATCTTGAAGAAATTCGTCGGCATCAGAAATGTAGTGATCGGCATGGAGTAATTCGTCAAGTATCTAAATTGGTTAACTCTGTAAATAGCAAATACATTGTTGCATTGTGGGCAGCGCTTGGAGATAAATGGGCCGTTTAATATAACCTGATTAAACGCCGCGGCGGCACGTCGGCGTCGCGTCGGCGTCGCGTCGGCGTCGCGCTCACTGTATTTAAATACGATGCATATTTCATGCACTGAATCACTCCGTATTGACACGTTCGCGCGCATACTAATTGCAACCTCCGTGGCATAGCTGTTTTTTAAAACTAACTTTTTTTGCTGCAAAAAAACAAAGCTGTAGCGAGCAACAGTAATCGTTAAAATGTTTTTTTTTTTCAAAAACAAATTCCTACAGGAATACAAATTTCGTGCACAAATTGTTGTACGCAAATATCATGTATCCAACAATATTGTATGCATTGATCCCTCTCTAGTTTCTCTTTATACATGCAGATCAATTTCTGGTGAATTTCGATAGTACAAACATGGTAGATAGTGTTGTCCGTTAACTATTGTTTGGAGATGTGCCTCAGCGGACACTATTGTTACAGCCGTAGGCTAAAACACTCTAGATCAGATCGAGAGATCGATTGATATAGACAGTGATTAGCTCCACTCGAGTTCATGAAACTATCAAACGTAACACTGACGCTGACGTATGAAAGGAAGGAACAGTCTTAATCGGTCGGATTAAGTTTGGCAATAATAAAGGAATCGAAAAAAACAATGACAGTCAGGTAGATCACAACAAAGTAAAACTTATGGAAGTGGTGCTAAGAACGTCACTTGTTGGTAAAAAGTGTCTCACCGATAAGTGACGTCACACGAGATTTCAACTTACTGTACATCCGTCACTATTTATTTAAACAGTTATAATATTCAGAATTTCACATAAAACCGTTATTAAAAAGATCCGTTCAAAAATTTCATTTTTGTTTTTAGTTAGGCAAAGAATCTGGTCATAAATAATGGAAGCAAAATATTAAATAACTGCCGTTTCAACCGAAATTATCACTGACAAGCACACAACATATGAAGATCACATTATAACCTTAAATGTCTAAATTCAAAATGGCGACTAGACTACGTCAGTAACAAGTAAACGTACCCTAAGTAATATCTATTACCGCAGGCCAGCTTAGTGCTTAAGTCAGATTATTTTGAGCATTTTCCCTAAAATGCCTGATGGCACAGGAAGGCTCAGCGCCGTCACGTCGTGGTTGGTCTCTCTTGAGTCTCATTGTCTACGTCAAATGTTAAGCCTTCATATTCACTGCTTACTGTTGTTTTAGTTATCTAATGTCTTTCTAATGTATTATTTCGGAGTATTTCTGTAATTTGTGGTTGTTTAGAAAGACGTGTGTGGTTTGAAGTACTTTCAAGTATTTCCTGAATAAGCGAAGGTGCAAGAATAATTTCCAAAATTTTTGGAATTGTTAGTTGGATTCCAAATCTTTAGAAATATATCTTAGATTGATTTATCATCTAACTTATGTTTATTTGAATAGGTTGAAGTCGGCTCTCCAGTTAAGCACGTTTAATCAATTAAACTCGCTAATACAAAATGTTTTTAGATCAAAGCATTTTTTGTCCTCAGTAAATTCCTAGAATATTTTGATCCAAGCTGGTATGTCAACCATTTACAAAATACAACAAACTGCTGGTAAAACATTGTCGATATTTTAATTTTTGTTTTTCTGTAGGCTTCAATAAATAAATGTACGAACAATTTCTGAAAATCACTAGCAGACCTATCATGAAAAATGTTACTGCGAAACATTTTGTGAAACTATCTTTTTGCGTTTGACAGCTCAGCTCCGATATGTCATGGCTACAAAAGCTTTAATAATTATTTAAATTTTGTTTAATGAAAGAATGAGGTAATTTATTATGTTAACTTTATGTTACTGTACAATGCTGGAGAAGATGTTTATAAAACGGCTTTTAAGCTTTAAAATTAAACTATTTCAAAAAAAAAGGAGGCTAATGTATTTTGTAACTTCCAATAAACAAGTAAATAATTATTTACTTCGCGGCTCAATCAAAAAACAAACAATCATACAATTTCGTTTAAAAAGCTAATAAATAAAATATATACACATGTTTAACACTCATCAGTGGGTACAGAGAGCTGGATCGCATCCTCACGGGCTCATTACACGCGCTACCGATCTGCGAATAACGTCAGTTACGTGTCAAGCATTAAATGAAATCACGGCCTTCCAGCTATTGCATTGCACGACTAATTATTATGACGTTAATAACAGCTATTTATCACAAATAAACGTTACGGCACGTAATAAATACTTTTTTGTGCGTATCCTGTCATTGTGTGTGATTCAAAAGTAGAACTTTAGCATTAGGTCTTTGGGTTTCTTTTTGCAAAATTCAAATCGATAAAAATTTTAAGTTAGGCTACAATGTTGCACCGTTTTCTCAGTGTTTTAGCTGTGGAAAATTGCACCACTCTACGGTAAAGCACGCTGTCACTATTTTGCAATTCAATACAAAATTATTAGGTACTTACCTTAGGACACTAATTGATTATAATGTGTTAATCTAGGTTGCAATGCTATCTATGTAACCTACAAATATAAAAATGTCTTTTATCATGTAAAACAGTTTTTTTTAAATAAACTGAAAATGAGTTATCTGTGTACAAATCTGTTCAATAATTTTCGATATGTTAAGTTCCAACAATCAGTCATATTAGAAAGTATGCATTGAAGTTATTTTTGTAAGTTTGGCAAAAATTAACAAAAACACATAGGTAACAAAACTAGTTACGAATATTCGCATGTGAGTGACCTGAATAGACGGTGAAAGAGATATTCCGTTAGACGCACGCTGTTGGCTTTTATACGATGTTACCTGCCGTCGGTTCGATTGACGTTTCGAACTACGGCGGAATCCTTTTTGTCTTATTGTGGACGCTGATCAATATGAGAGCAATTTATCCTCGCAATATCACTCGACAAACCCGAACTCTCTATTATCCGACTTTGTAGAGACAGCTAGACTATTTTTGTTCGTATTGTGATGCTTTGTATCTCATGCCAAAAATTGCGGAAATGTTGAACTCGCGTCACGAAAATTACGACACGAGTTTACAAATAAAATAGACCAAGAGTCCGTAGCACAGACAGCATCTGTAAATGCCGACGCGCTAATGGAAAATTCACATCATCATATGCAACAGTGTGTAAAATCAAAAAGTTACAAAATAAACAGAACAAACTTGGGGCTAGACATTATTCCATATTACATTTATAACTAGTTTTCGCAATGTCCGTCAGAGCAGACGTTATCAAAACTTTTAATACATAAAACTCTACATGTTATCTCATAGTTTTTGTTTGCTGACGTCATAGTGGGACTTGGCGCGTGGACACGTTTTAATAATGTCAAGGACTGTGTTAGGACGCACCCTGTATATTATATAGTAAGCATCGGTCTGTGAGAACTAAGTATTTTTTATTATTTGTTCTGATAATAGTGCTTAGCATTTCCTTAATAGTGATGACGACTGGGTATAAAAAGAAAAACATATTTAGTTCCTCAGTTACATATATTAAAACCATGAGACACTTTTTAAAAAAAAAATATTGACAGAGATAAACAACTTTCTTTTCCTAAAATTTCTGTTAATAGTGGCGTCTCGCCTCAGCTCCATACATTAATGCACATACGCATGTACAAATAGCACCCGATAAACAAAAGACTACACGATTTTACCGTTCAAATCTGAAAATCGAAACTAGATATTAAAAATAAAATCAAACTAAAAATTGGACGTGACAGAGTTCGTGTTGAACTTCTATTGTACGTCCAACACAGCCTGTTGTCAGAACCTTGTTTGTACATGTGTGCTTACATACCTCATGCAGTGTGTTCCTTTTTCCCGTTCACTTTGATACGCCGAAATTTCATTTGGCTTTTTGTCAGGTGAACTTCTATTGTGCAATGAATTTCCGAATTTTCAGTATCGGAGGTCGAATACAAACAAAAGTCAATTGTACGAAATACAGTGTATTTTGCTCTTTTTAAACAAACATAAGCGGACCATTGCAGTAGCTGAGTTTTTATTATTTCCTCTCTTGCTTTGTTTTATTTCTCTACGTTACTGCAAGTTAATTATTCCGTCGATAATTTCGGGCTGAATAATGCAGTCTCCTGTGCCAGTTCTCGCTATATTTATTTATGTGGCAGGGTAAGTTTGGCACTGCTAATACCATTGACGTATGGGATGACAATCAGAATTGGTAAGTGGATGGAAAGTTGGAACAATGGATATTGAGGCAGAAAATTTGCTAGTGACATTTTAAAACTTTGACTTTTAAGTACCTAGAGCCTTTTGTTGTAAATTTTACAAAGGACCTGTTTTAGTGAAAAAAGTGACTTACATAATTTATTTAGCTCTCAGTGTCATCATCATTATCATCATCCCACCTCAGTCCACTGCTGGACATAGGCCATTCTCTCTTCCTCATCTTTGACCTTTGATAAACCTTAACCATTACTTAATACGCTTGTATTGTATTATGCTACCGTCCGTTCGCTCTTCCGACTGCTCAACCGGGGGCTACAATTGACGTTAGCTATTCCTGGATATAACGTAACACCTTTGGATGCCGTCTTGGTATTGTATTGTAACGCCCATTCGACAATAATATTCGAAACTCCACGTTGAGTGATTGATGAAGACAACCATCCAGCTTCGATGTAGAGTATTGTAGAGTCAGTAAAGTTAAACTTAATTCAAACTTTATGAAGAATGAAAATGAACCTTTTTGTGTACTTTTTCCCAATTGTAAACCCCACTTATCGTTACATAGTTTTCTATATAAAACTAGCTGACCCAGCAAACATTGTTTTGCCGACTTTTTTTCTAGTTGTATCTATTTTTAATGCCACATTATAAAAAAAAAACAAACAATTTCGACCAAAAAATATTTTTTTTTTATTGCAACCCTTATCACTTAGGGGTATTAAAAATAGATGTTGTTCTATTCTCAGACCTGCCCAATATTTATACGAAATTTCATAAAAAAACGCTCGAACCGTTTCGGAGGAGTACGGTAACTAACATCGTGACACGGAAATTTTATATTTTAGAAGACTATATCTATACCTATACAAATACAAATATGTTTACTGTCAGGTATAAATCTATAAAACCGTTTCTTTTTTAAATTTCAGTAGCCTTACTACTTTATTAAAAAGGCGATTCTCTGCCATTCACGGATATCACGCTTCAACAATCGCAACCCTTTAGCAACCGGAATTAAAAACGACACGTAAATAATGTTCTGACATTCTGTCTCTACATTTTATTTGAAAAAGACAAAGATACACGTAAAAGAGTTTTATAAATCCGATTGTATGTACGCTGTTGCTGTCTCTACAATAAATGCACACAAAGTCCTTTGTAATCAGGAGTTTAATGAAGTTCGACTGCATCTGTATTAGCCATTTTACGGTTAAGTAGCGGTCAAGTGATGGTTTTGTAGCATCCGTGGATACTATGATGCGCCATTGAGTTTTCGATTGTGTTCGGAAATGCGGGAATTGTGCGCTGGATTTCTACAATTATTTAGCTTTCGGATTACTAACTGTTTTGTAGAGAGAATCAGGGAATGTAGAGTGATTTACGATTGGCTTCGAATTGTTGCACTTTCGCTAATAATCAGCGAAAACAGTGTATAATGATCGATAAGTACTTTTATTTTTTTCTTGCAGATATTAATTACTTAATTCACAGAAAATGGAACTTGGCATGACGTCACTACTCTCCTAAACTATAAAGAATCTTCGTCAAATTGTACTGTTTAGTAAGGCAAGGAAATGAATGCGAATAATATAGTTCGATTTTCTACCAGATATACTTGACACATTGTTACTTTAATCACAGTCATCATACCGATTGCCATCATTTAACGCTCGCAAGTTACGATTAAATACTTACAATAATGTAATTCATTGAACAATCTTGACATCTGATCAATTCAAGGTGCGTTTTCTAATAGCCTTAGGAGGCTTACTCACACCTCTTAAAATAACACTAGTACAGTTACAAAAGAGAGACAAAGCAAAAGACTGCGTATAGTGCCATCTTTCTCCCACAAAAAGTGTTCAAGAGGTAGCAGTAGGTTCGCAAAGTGTAGTCTTTGGGCTGCAATCCATTAATCCCACCGCGAACTTGCCTGGCTTCGGCTTACCTTATTAGTGGCGCTAGTAAGATAGGCTGCGGAAATACTTATTTAGAATACCAAGAAATATGCACTTTATCTAGATAAATGTGCATGTTTTCAATTTTGACTCTGTGCTGTAGTTACCTCAGTTTATTTTTGTCAAAAAATGATAAAACTTACTTTTCTTAGCTTTAAATACAACTGATGAAGCCGCTCGCACGATTTTGTATAGAAATAATTACTTTAGATTTTTATTAATCGTAGTCTAAATAAAAAAAATGATGATAAATAAATCCAAAGAGATACTTTCACGTTGCCAATCAGGCCTTAAAATAACTCATTAAAAAGTTAGACCACAAATTCTTTTTTTGTACAGTCTGGAAGGAACGAAAACGCACATTAAAAATTCAGAGTCGGCTTTAAGCGGACAAAACTGTTCGTGTCAATTTGTATAGGTATAAGCGGCTATTGATTCAAATTGATGCAGTTAGCCGGGTGATTCGCTTTTAAACACTTCATTACAGTTTCAACGGTTAGCCGGCGGCCGGACAGACGTGTCGGGCCGACCCGCGGCGGCGACGTGTCATCGGCTTCGACAGGACTTTTTGCTTGAACGAAATGGATTTATTAGTTAGAATGAACGATGCAATTAAGAATTATTGAGGCATGGAATAGGAATTGTGCTTTAAGTTATTTGGTCTATTCTAAGAGCTTTTTGTTGATATGTAAAATACGTTGAATTCTTACATTCTAGTTACTTTCTTTACCCATTTTAAAACAGTTACAAGTTAAAAAGAAAAATATTTTATTTATTGCGTTTTTGTATTATATTTAGCTCTGTTTTACGACTATCATTTTCTTGCTAGCCAGTAACAAAAAAATATACCTAACTCAATAATTTAACATCCCTTATTCACATGTTTTCTTAATTTAAGTTTTTATCAACATGCATCACATATTCGACCTCCTTTTTACCACCGCTGTACCTTAATTTTTTTTATTTAAGTGCAAGATGAGCAAAGGTTTATTCAATACGTACCAACATATGGTCATAATAATATGGCTTCGTAATATTACGTGATATAAGCTGGTCAGTGAATACATGTGGGAATTCCTAGTAGCTACAGGAACGCCTGGAATAGCAATCTAACATAATAATTATAATCTGTCAAGCTGAAATTGCAGGGAACCATTTAATATGTGGTTAGTGTCTTTGACGTCGCCTCGTGTGACAGTCCGTATCATTAGATCGTTATCTCAAAGCAATGCGAACATCACTTATCTATAAATATAGTATCTTGATGCTAAATGTAATTACAAGGGGACGGAGTTGGTTTTAAGGCTCAATTTTTTTTATGACCGATTTTAAAAAGAGGTTTCTAGGTATACTTAATATCTATACTAATATATAAAGCTGAAGAATTTGATTGTTTGTTTGAACGCGCTAATCTCAGGAACTACTGGTACAAATTGTAAAATTATTTTTGTGTTGAATAGACCATTCATCGAGGAAGGTATTAGGCTATATACCATCACGCTGCGACTAATATGAGCGAAGATACAGTAGAAAATGTGGAAAAAACAGGAAAAATTATTCATCTTCGAGGTATTCTGTTCCAAAGTTTCTTACTTATATCTTCTAAACACGCGGACGAAGTCACGGGCAACAGCTAGTAAATTAATATGAACATAGGTGTCTTTGTGTACCTAGATTCCTATGTCCAGCAGCGGACATCTGAGATGATGATGACAATAGGTGTCTAAGGTGAATGTTTGTGAAAACCCTCGCAACTCAAATTTTGTTTCTTTTTGTGTGATGATTAATTACCTAATCAACACCAATTTTTCGGCTTTTTAAAGTTAGTGTTGTTAACATCTTAATATCATAAAAGTATTTGAACTCAAGTGTGGAAATACGAAGCATATATTTAGTTAGTTTTGTGAGGCGGAATCATAATTATTTATCGCTGCTTCCCGGGCATATTTCTTGGTACTAGCTAGAATGCGAGTTGAAATAGTGAACTGCCGGCAAAGCGTCAGCTGTTAATTCAGATTTCCTATTATTATCGAAACTAGTCGGGTGATTTCGAAAATCCAGCTAATAAACTATTTGTCTATACTAATATTATAAAGAGGAAAGACTTGTTTGTTTCTTGGTTTGACACGAATAGGCTTCAAAACTACTGGTCCGATTTGAAAAATTCTTTCACTGTTGAGAAGCTACATTATCCCCGCTGAATATAGGTAATAATTTATTTTGAAAAATTTTAGGGTTCCGTAAGAAAATTGCGATAATGTAACCAAAGGTATAAAATCGGAAACCTATTTCTGTGTACGCTGCTAATACTATTGACAACACGCGGACGAAGCCGCGGGCAACTGCTAATGATAAATAATTTTAAAGGATGATATTTCATAGTGGCTTTGAATTTGCATCGTAAAATATGTATTACTTATTCACAAATTTCTGAAAATTTCTAGCTTGAACGAAATAATGCCGTGACCGCTCGCGCTCGCATAGTTTCATTATTACCTGGGATTTGAAGCAAAATAATTAGTTCAAAACCTGACAGATGAAGCGTGATGAATTTCATTTTACATTCGCCTAGATTGTTATTAAACTTGAATTTCAACTCGTAAATGCAGGGAACGTGGACTACCTAATATAACCATAGCATGAACATTGAATTTCTGTGTAAATTGCAGCTGGACAATTAGATTGCATTTAGTTTAACGCTTGTTCCTCAGCCTGTTTTAAAGTGAATTACTTAACTTCAAGTCTCCTTTTCGTTAGGCAAAATTATCTCTGTTATCTACGTAAGTGATTGTTGAAACAAATTGGAACTTAGCGATATTGAAATAAAGCTCATTGTTCCTGGGACCAATGCATGTATCTATTCCTTCAAATTCCTCAACTTATAATAAAAAATGCGACTTGAGACCAACCACGTGTAGCACCTACATAACATGTTTGGAATCATTGACTATGCTAGAAATGATAATTATAGAAATTAATTTGGACACCGACCTCTTTTGGATCTCACACTTCATTTAGTCTCCTCACTTAGGTATGGAACTGTCTACTGTCCAGATCGCCAAGTGGTATAGGTCAATTTATCGGAGACCACAATTCGCGATCAATAGGGTTTGATCTCCTCGTGTAACGAATATTCCTTTGATCCACAAATGCTTGTTCTACGTTTAAGTATTCTTTGAGACCCATTTCGATAGACTAGTTAATAACGTTTGAAAACTAAATTCATTTCGACGTATTCTTTCCAAAACAACATCATTTTCCAGGTCAAGGAAGAAGAATAAATTTACAAACTACGATGCTTACATACATAAATTACGTACCATATTATGTAAGACTTGACACTTATTAATGTGGACCATGAACTGTGGCCATGCAAGCTGCAGTCTCCTAAGTACATACGGGAATAAGACCTTGATGTCTCATTTATCACGATGATGGCTCCCTAGGGCCTTTAACTGGCTATCTCACGTAATTATTTATAACAATTCGACTGCGTGGGGATCCTGTGGTATAGGTCACCGGACCAAACCAACAGTGTGCGACATGACGTGAATTAGTAGTACGTCAACCGAGTTTGACAAACATTTGTGTGACCCGCCAATGCTTGTTCCGAGTCTGCGTCCCTTGTGTATGTGACTTGAATGGTTGAGGTCTCCCGCGACACAAGGATTAAATGTAACTGCTCACCTTCACAACTGTTCCACCTTTAGTATGAAGTCCACCCAAAGGTTTTTAATAAAGATTGCTCTTAACGCTGAGACCACCCATTGTGATACCATGTTACTGTATATGTTTGTTACGGCCCCTATAAATGTCGTGTGCAATGAAGAAAATTCTATTTAAGCATCTTCTACATGTGGGGTTTAATAAAGCATATTATATCTATCTAAGAAGCTTGTTAAGAGAACAGAATAGTTTGTTAAAAAAAAATACTTTGAAATGCAAGATTATTCACTATTTTGATGTCAGCATGTATCAACGGGAATTTAAAATCTTTTGCAAATTAATACTAGTAAAACAGAACTTATCCATGCCATGGACATTCGTATTTGAGTCGAACACCTATCAAGGACTTGATCCGAGTATTCTTTCGTATCTATTTCCACTTAGAAAACTGATAAACATTAAATCACAGAGCACGGACTTTCGCAACGTGTTTTAAAAGACCACGGTTAATTTTTTATCGCCTTTTGGCATTTAAATTATTTTTCTTTCCAAACCTTCCTAAAATTTGTCATCAGCTTTGCTTTCTATGACTCTAGTTTTCTTTTAGAAGCCACTTTTTTATATGACTGGGTTTTCTTGTATACATGCTGTCTATTCTAAACTATAGCTGCACTTTATTACATGAATCTTAATAAAAAAACTAACGACCAAAATGAAAAGCTTATTTTTCTAGTGATTTAAACGCAAAATCATTTACAAACGAAAAATATTTTACGCAGAAATAATATTCAGTGATAAAATAAAGTATTTCGAAATATGTTCATGTGTCGAATTTTTTAACAAGAGAATATCGAGGTAGGTACGTTATCGTTTCGAGATGAACCGGGATTCGAACGGATTACTTACCTTTGAAATGACCGCGCAACGAAATGCTTTGCTGATGAACCACTGGCAATAAATAAAATATAAGCTTTATATTATTGCGTGTATTCAATAATACGCAATATGAAAAGTGAAATTTTCTTATGACACTTTTCAATATTTTATTTATCGATCGATTTTTTTTCTACTTATAGATACAATTTTGACAAATTCATACAAATAAAATGTAAGTAATAAAATATAAAATATGTCATTATTATAATGTCTAATGATCCAAACTATTTGAATTTGAAAACGGCCGTTAGTTAACTGTTTCAGAAATAGTCATTAGTTTTCGTCAATACCCAACAAAAAACGTGTCATGATATAAAAAGAGTTCTAAATTTATCCTTGAACTAATTCCTCGTTTTTTTTAATGATTACATTAGGAGAGATAACAACTAATTCTAGCATTGGCGAGCTTTTATAGTTCATTTATTTGTGTTCCATTTTTTCCATAAACGAGAAATAATAAATAAATAATACTAATACCTAATCATTAAAACGATTTTGTTAAAATGAATAAAAAATCAACAAATAAAAAATAGTAATAGAAGTTCATTGAAACTCCATCTTTCTCCATACATAAAGAGGTCTTCCCCCGGTAGTTAAAGGCTGCATAATATTATGTAAAATGCACTTAATAACACAGGTACGTTTAAACATAAGATTATCCGTGGGACCGTCGCCACTTGCCCCTGTTAATTTGTGCCATCGTTCCCGTATTCTCACTATACTTTCACGCTGTTGTATGTCCACAAATTACCCACTTTTCTGGGAAAGTTTCCTTACGGCGCACGTGCTGTGTTGAACACAGTTACGTATTATAGTTCAAGTGTTTACCTAGGGAATTAAAACGATTAATGATAATGATGATAAAATTATATGACACGAATCCCTACTAATATTATAAATGCGAAAGTTACTCAATCTGTCTGTTACGCTTTCACGTCTAAACCACTGAACTGAGTTTAAAGAAATTTGGTACAGATATAGAGTTGACCTTGAGAAAGAACATAGGATAGTTTTTATCCCGTACTTTTGAAGAGTTCTCTTGGAAACGCGATATAACCGATCTCGTAGCGGGCGAAGCCGCGGGCGAAAAGCTAGTACTAAAATAAAACACAATTTATGAAAAACATTGTTAAGCAGGGATAAGATTTTTCTTGGAAGCTGAACACAAATCATTAAACTTATTTGATCTTAAACAGCATGACTTGCAAAAATCAACCTCACGACCTGGAAATAAGGTGTAAGGTGTAAGCTCAGTGTGGGTTCTCGACATATTTGTTTTAAAAGGCCGATTTTTCCGCAAAACCTCCTTTACGAAACATAATATCGTTCAGTAGATGAGGGAATTAAACCCCTGGCGTCAATTAAGCAATACTGGTTAAAAAATAATTCCTAGTAGCCAGAATTATCGAATATCCCGAATGTATACATTTCTCGTTATAAAAATGTGCTTATAAATTCTCGGAAGGTTATTTGCCGACTTTTTCGTTTGAAGTTCTTTTTTTAATTACATTGTTTATCGTATTTACATGACTTGGTAGCTGTTTAACGGTAAGAATAATGTAAAATCTAATTTTCTGAACCAAAAACGTTACGTCCACAATTTTGTATTTGTTGAAAAGCTCTTAACACTGCTCTTGAAGCTTGCGAGAATAACATTCAATTACGTCATAATAAAAATTACTAATATAAACAGTATAAAAGTAACTTCTCTACACGATAGTAAGCAATGGCAATGTTCATGTAGAACTCAGGGGGCAGGGAAACATTATACCCCAAAATTATACCCCAAAACCAATAAAAACCTCTTCCAGAACAATTCACCCGTTTCAGAGCTTGGATATTTCAACTTACAACAGGCCGCTTAGAAGAAAGATCTTGAAAACGCTGGACGGATTTCAATAGAAAATATCCATGAACCATTGCTAAATAACCATCTTTAAAAAAAAACGCGCAGTGGTCAAAATTATAACAAACCTCGTTTGCGTCGAGAGTCAATTAAAAATATGCAAAGAACAGATATTTAATTGATAATCTCTAAACAAAAACAATACTAAAAACGTAATAATTAATCACACTCAATAAAATATTTATCCAGTTACGTGCTAAATGAAATACGCGCGTAATAATATGTGATATCGGTACTGGAAGCCAGTTGGCTCCCAGACAACAGAGTACGCTCCAAAAGTCTTGTGAAAATCAATAGCAAAGAGCGGACGAGCCTCCGTCTGATTACGACCAAAAAACTGTAACCTCGGATAAATGTCAGCCATTGAAATTCGTAAATACATACCATTTTTTCAAGAAGAAAGTTAGGTTTACTAAAAAATATATACTGAATGGTTACCCATTTAATATAACGGGAAATCGTAAATAGTAAGGATTTCATATCTAAGAGAAAGATGGATGAAGCAACAAGCAATTCCAGGAGGAGCAATGACGGGCATGTGTATCAGGCTAACTTATTGCCTATGCATATCAGAATTATCAGAAAATTACATATTAAAACAGTTGCTGGAATTTAGACCTGCAACTATGTGCATAATAATTCAATCTTTGAAACCCTAGTTCACATAAATACTTAGACCTTTGCTTAGTCCTAGCTACCTTATTAGGTTAAGTAACCTGTAATGGTAGATTAGTGTGATAATTAAATAAATAAATAAGAAAAGGAAATTTGCATCCCAATACCATGATTTTTGAATGAGTGATTTTAAATGCTGGGAAAATGAGGCGAAACTAACAATGCTTGAAACACCGTTTTGTATCTATATTTGCAAAATAAATTATAACATATAAGGTAAAGGCTCCTAATACGGCGGTAGTCAAAATCGCTTCCTATTACGGTGGTATTTATATTTTCGCGTTTTATTCCCGTTTTATTTAGTGTAGGTACACCGAAACCGAAACTATTTATTCTAAATCTTTAACTTTATGACTTAACTGACGTTTGCAAGTATAGCACATAAACAACACAACAAAATCAATCAGTCTCTGTAACGTAATCAACGTGAGAGGTGTTTCCATACAAACACGGAACAACAAAAGTAAGTACACAAATATTTAGAAACTAAGTTTTTCGTATTAAGATGCCGTTCGAGTTTGTTCTTTTGTTATTTATAGCATTTTCTTATTATTACATTATCTATTTAAATAGCTTATTTTATATTTGTAAGTATTTTTTCACCAAAAAAATTAAAAATAAAATACCGCCGTAATACGATACAAATTTTGAAGATTAATCCTAATACGGTGGTATGACTCCGAAATAGGAAAAGTACTGGACATGTTTAATTGTTTATAACTTACCATTGATTAACTTATTCAATTAGTTTCAAGTTTAGTTGAAATAATTATTAATCACGTAACTTAGAAACCATATTCTGTGGTATATGTTCTTAATTGGAAATCTAGTTAAATATGAAAACTGTCGAGTAAAAAATGTTAGTTTCTTAGAAGATCCAAAAATGGGAAGGTGTATTTTGATTTATCACAAAACATTTATTTTGTATAAATTTTGACTTGAGTTTTACAAATCTGAGCCAAAAAACTGTTAATGTTTGATTAGGCATTTTTACTCCTTTGTTTATCGAAATATTTATGGGTCAGAATTAGGATTATCGAAAACATGAGTAGTTTTCCTATTACGGCGGTAATTATTTTCAGGTAACTCCGTGTAGGGTTCTAAGATCTCCTATTACGGTTCTATTCATTTATCTATACATTTAATAAATCTGTAGAAGGGTCAATTCTGTACACTGAAATTATTGAAAAAATAAACAGCAGCGAGTGACCAAACCCAAACATGTGATTAAAATTTATTTTGTCTGGCTGTATGTTCAGGCATCACGAGAAAAAAAAAATGTTCGATTTCGATGAAACTTGGTATAATTATACCTTATTTTTCAGTTTTATCCATAGACATTGTTCTGTAGAACGGTGGGTGTGTATTTAATAAAATCAATTTTCAGTAAAGGAAAAACTTTAACTAACACATTAATATTATTAAATAAATATTATTTGTACGGAACTTTAATGAATATAAGTTCTGACCCTCCGTATTAGGAGCCGTCTACCGCAGTAATAGGATCAGAGCAAAATTTTACCTCCGTATAAGGGAAAATCGACCAGACTATTTAAATATTTCTTTAAAATAAGAAATATCATCAACAGAATCATAGTCTCAACAGCAACACAAAATATAAATTCCACTTTTAATGTTAGATTTTTTTTCCACCTTTAGAAATACCTACAAATTCTTATTTTTGTTTCTTACTTTCAAATGTTGCGAAATACCTCCGTAATAGGTGCTTTTACCTTAAGTTGTTAGAATATTAAAGTTTAATCTATAAAAAACAACCTTATTATAAAGTACAGGTTATCCAAGATAATAGTAGTAAGTCAGTTTTGAATATTTAATTGTCTTTGTTCTAATTGCCTCCTTAGGAGAATATATCTTTGATTTCCATCCGTGTGTTTTCTTTAATATCACCAAGAGCAAAATCCTACAAAGGCATAGAGACCAAAAACGTTTGAATACTCCCAGTTTCAAGAAAATTAACCTAGATATATCTTGGTGGTTACACTATAGAACACAAGTAACTGCTGCTTCAAATGTCCCAAATCTACAGCTTGTGACGTCTCTAACCTCACTCTCTTTGTCCCCAGGCTCTGCTGAAGATTTCTTCTGCGTACCTCAACAAGAAGATCCCGAATATCCCCGACATCAAGGTCGATGGCGCCGAAGAAAAATGGTCAGTACCTAGCAATAATAGATACACTTCGCTTCGAACAATTGCGATTACTTTGCGATGAAAGTGTGTTTGGCGAAATGTAGTATCAACCGCTGGGGATAAAGTACCTAGGCGTTGTGACAATGGCGGATGAGGTCACTTAAAAGTATAGAAAAAAGGTCAGTTTGACTTTTGTTCAAACCATGACTATGTCAAATACCACATCAAAAAATTGTAGTACTTACACGTGTCTGCGAAGGTTTCTTAAAAGTTTTTCTATAAAAGACAATATTCTAGATTTGATTTATTCCATCAAGAAATTTTTGCACGAATTCTTAGAACTCTACAGTCATTAAGTGCAAAGCATATAAAATATACGCTTTTGCTAATGTATGTATAATATATTTCATAAAAAATATAATAACTTGTATCATGGCCAGTTCACCTAAAGAGCTCTCAAACTATCTTAAATACACATGCCCAATAAACACTGACTAAACCATACTGAAGCAAAACCAGTTTCCACACAGAAACTTAATATTCGCGCTCAATCGGAAACAAAACAAATAGCAATCGATGCAGCTAGAACTGCGAAGTCAATTAAACATTAAAACAACGCAACATTCAGACAACTAATCATCATTTACCAATTACGCAAAAAAATAATAAACAGCGTCTTATATATATATGTATATATACATAATTATGTTGCTTAAGTCTAAAAACAAAATACGAAACATAGATACATTTATGAAAAGTTAAACTCAGCAGCCTGAAGAAGTGAAAGCCTACGCTCAGGCTGGCTGCCTAGACGTGTTGAAAAAACTTTGAGCACCCCAGATATACAAAAAAAAAATAAAAACAAAATAAATCACAGCCTGTATTTCAGCTCGCAAGCAATGCGAAAGAAGTAGTTAAAAGTTTCCAATTTTACGTACCCTTATTAAAAAAACAAGAAAAACACATCGAAAATATTCTGTTAGTCAAAAAGTTTTCATTTCCTGTAATTATTGTGTGGACTTTGGAAGTTTACAATATTTTTATGTCAATTAAAACACGTAATGAACTTCGGAAAAGTTTCGACTAACGAGCAACAAACTTTATTCAGTCAGTTTTGTGGATGCTAGTGCCATCTATCGAAAATGGTTTAAAGTGCATCGCAACACAGGTGCAACTATATTACGACGAGTTCGCACTAGGTGGATGTCACGCGCGGCGTTTCTTTTGGTGAACGGTTTTTAGACGTTTACTGAATGTTCAGTGTTATTCATCTGAAGTCCTGATTAGAAAACTCATTAGCATTGTAATCACTTATGTGATAAATATAATTAAACCTACACTTTAGTGCAATATGGTTGACTTGTCCCTTAATTTCACTGTTGTACCATAAATCTATTTGTGGTTTACCTTTAAGCTTTCCAAATATGGTAAATGGTATACCATATTTGGAAAGCTTAAAGCCTGAAATGCTTGTAACGACATCATCCAGTTCATTGGCATAAAAAACGCTCGTTCCAAAAGCGCCGCGTTTTCGCCTAGTGAGTGAGTGTACACCAAAGTGACCGTGAAAGTGAATATCGATAATGTAGCTCAACGATATCTATTGGCTGTTTCAGGCACTAAAGTAATGTTTCGTCTAGCCATTAGATGGCGCTACGATGTACGTTCGTAGCCATCGTAGGTTTTACGTAGCGCTACGAAACTTTTGTCATCAATATATTATGAAAGTTTTCCTAGTGATAGCGCACTTTTTTTAAGATACTTTAAAATACAGTTAAATAATGACAGTCACTGAAAAGGGCTCAATAGATTTATTGTCCGTTTTGTAGCTTTATTATGTTGAATTTCATTGCATTTATGCCAAAAATATCCAATTGAAAATTCAGTAAATGGGTTGGCAGTTCGCCAAGTGGCGTCATAAAATTCTAGGATATGACAGTTCATTGACCTGTTTCGAGATATATGGGCATAAACAGTTTATGGCTATACTAGCTGCGTCCTGCGGTTTTACCGTTACCATAACGCATAAAATGAAATAAACTTTAAGTGTTAATCGAGGATGAAAACTGTTAGGAGTGACGAATTGTATTTCAGCAAAAGTAACAATCATACTCGCGTTCATGATACTGGGTAGTAAAATCTGTGTTCAGCAACGAAAAAAATATTTTATGCATTCTCATGCAAATGATTTCTAAAGTAATTTAAAATTCCTGACTTTGTTAGCTGAATATAACTAATTGTATAGAAATATCCATAATTTTCTAAATCATTTGCTAAAAAAAAAATCTGCTAATTATTTTCTTTTACTTTTCGCACTCAACCATCTGGTTTTGATCTAGACCTATAAAGGCTAGTAGTAGCCAGACGAATAAATACTTACAAAAACACCGAATTACTAAACAAATACCTATCACCAAATTTCGGGTCTGAGTAAGAAAAAAATTCGTGAATTTGGTTTAAGCAGTCATGGTCACAAACCGCTATGAAAACGGGTCACTATACATATTCCGTTATGACCATACTATGGCTGAAGATTGCGGACTCTGTTTGCTGGCGACGACCTTATTCCCGGTCGGTACATGACCGTGACCCACTCGCATTGAAGCCTCGGTTGCCGACCTCTCGACGGAAGAATTCTAAGCCGCCTCAAAGATTATTAACATCTTACGAGATTCGGCGAGCGAAGCGTTCTCGTATAGCGCTATTGAGTTATCATCGTTAAACTGGAATTGAAAGATGCAAGTATTAGAAATTCAACTTATTTTCCATGAAACGAAATTAATATTAAAACGTTGAATTGTTCGTAGGACTTCGTAGCAAGCGTAGCTTTTTCGTAGCGTGCTACGAAATTTTTGTAACCAATATGTTTTATCTGTTGGGACGTCAAAACACTATTACTCTTATTAGATAGAACTTGATCATATACAAGGTACTTAAAAATGTTCACTTCAAGTGGTATCCATAATTTATAATAGTTATAAAGAAAAAACTTATGGATTTTCTTCAGATCAGTGCCCATAGAGTCAAATGAGGACAATTACAACAAAGAGTTACCTCATGGATACGTATTTAGAACTGAGCTATAAGTAAGAGCGATAATTCCCAAACAGAATAATAATTTCTGCAAACAAGACGAAACTTGATCCTTCATAAAATATATGTTAAGTAATACAGTACTGAAATAAATAGAGCAGGTACAAAAATGTGAGCAAATACCCTTCAGTTTTATTATTTGCTGAAAATATAAGAAGAATGTTACGTTAAGCAAATAAAGCGTGTTTTCACTAAACCGAGGCTTTCAGTAACATTATTTGCGGTAAAATAAAATTTCAACATTTTATACTTAGAATTTTATAAGGCGACGAGCTCTGGTAAACTCCGGACAGACTTATTCCCTGTGACATCCAAGACGTTGTATTTTATTTAGCTTTCAACTTTAATGTGAATTCGTATTTGTTGAGACCGTCTTGAAAAGAACATTAAACTGGTAAAGATGAGCGGTGGGTTAAATGTATTTAGAGATGACAATAAATACTGGCTTGGAAAGAAGTCATATTTTAATTTAACTGACATGATTGAGATACAGAGGGGTGTCCGGAAGGGCCAATAAGAGTAAGAAACGAACAGAGAGTAAGAACGGAAACCAGAAGAAAGCTCATGAATTCGATAGTGACGACTTCGATATAGAGTCTAGATTTCCTAACGACCGTTTTCACCTCTTCTCCGTTTGTCTTAGGCTAATTAAGAAGGTACATAAAACTTGGAAAAAGTCACATTTGTACTTTGTACATGCACAAAACTGATAAAACTGACAAAATTGGTATAAGAAGAGTTTAAAACCAAAGCTAAAGACTTTACTTTTAAATATAAATGCTTTTTTCATAACAAGCGAAGAATAGTCGACAGACTCGAAATATCGGATAATCCCGAGTTTTGACACTGTCCAAATTTTTACAGCGAAATAATTTTAAAATGTGATATTTTAGAATTATGCCTTTTCCAAGCATTTGTTATTCCAGTATTATGAATAACGCGAAAGGTTTACGTCATACGATCCCGTCACACGGACATATAAAATGCTGGCAGAAAGAACTTGAATATTAAAAAGCTATTTTCGTTATTTAAATTTCTGTCCAAACTGTGCTTGTGGAAATGTGTCCACTTTAAAATATTCACAAGCTTCATACGAATTGTTAATTATGAGATTTATTTTAGAATAGAAAGTTTTTAATTTGGTACTCGGAGACTAATAACTTATTAACGTACGGAAGGATGGGAACATTATTTCGGAACTAACACACACACTACTATACAATTCAGCTGTCGAACACTTTGTGAACCAAATTGTTTCGCTGAGTTATTTTATTCTACTCATTGCATTACATTAACACCTAATTTACCATTATTAGTGTATGAGGGTGTAATTAAAAAACGTGTCCTAACTTAAGCCAGTTTTTTATACTTCCAAATATATCCCTACGTATAACATTAGAATAACAGTAAAAGTCACGCAAATAACTTAATTGTAATTAAGACCCATGAGTAGTGACGCACATTTGAAATTGTACAATCACGTCGAAAAACATTGCCTTTCTTAAACATAAAAGCTGCTCGTGGAAAAAAAACACAAATACATGGACAGTATCAAAACAAAGCCTGCATTATCCAGGCAAGGAAACAAAGAAAAACAAAGGACTGCCCTCTGAATAGCATCCCGTAATGAAGTCAACCTGATACGGTCCTAATGCAATGTATTGTAGACTGCTACATCTGCACCCATCGCCCACGGCTGAACACTAAAATCGTTCACGAGACGCAATGAACATCCACCTTTGTTTACAAAATCGAAAAAAAAAACAAAGCACGACAGCGCAGAGAGTAAGAACTTTATAAAAACAAATGAACTTTCCAGACTATTTGCTACATCAGGTGCAATGCGATATGTTCTAAGTTTAGTTCAATAGTTTATTGTGAAAAATAGAAATAATATTTCCTTTGATTTTGAAGAAACTTGTCATCAATCAATCACATATTTGATCTAATTTCCATAGTATTTTCGATACCTACTGATTTTACACGCTTTAAAGATCATCTCCCAAACTTTTTGCCTATTTACCTCTAGACTGCGACAAACAAGCTTTGGAAACAGCAAAAGCGACATCATAATGAAAATAGATTCTGTCCCAGAGAGCCTCAATATATGCTAAGGAAATTGTTACACATGTTTCATTTACAATCTGACAGACCAACTTCGAATAAAGGCTCACAAACAGAGTTAATTACTCCAGTAAATTGGGATCAGACCTGATGGAAGATAGACCTGACAAACCAGAAATATAAATGCGTTTCAAACGCCAGCGAATTTACAAAGGGATGTCGACGTAACATCCTTTGCCGTGCACTTCCTCTCGAAATTAGCAGCCTTTGTCGGTTAATCTATGGCGGTTATTACCAACCTCCAGGTAATCGATGCGGTGAGCCTTTAGCTCCACAAAGCACTGACAATTCACGAGCAGTCATTAGAGTATGCTGTGATTGGGTCCTTATCCTAGGTTCCTGTGTAATGCCGGTTTCTAGCCGACTGCCTGTCAATTAGTACAGTACTTATCTACCTTCGTTACGGTAATTGAGCCTAATTGGTGAAGTTATCGTCAAGTGCGCGGGTGTCAGAGTTCGGTGCATTTCATTGTAGTGTACATGAGTAGGCAAACTAAGTTATAAGGATATAGACACGTCGATATCAATAGAATTGAATAAAGATCGGTCAAGTGTGAATCGGACATGCAAAATTTAGGCAAATACAAATTGGCTAAAATCAAAATAAGTTAGAAACTCATTAACTCATCCCATCAAAATTACTGTCCAACGGTCACTTAGCCTCGATTTTAATTTTTAACTTTTGTTGTTATACATACAACGAGAATGCATCATCTATTAAAATAACAACTGCCTAATTATCGCGGTTTATGACAGACGGCAATAGGCTCAATAATAGGGTTCTATTCTTCTATCCTTTGGGTACGAAACTACAAAAATAAACGAAAACATTGTTGCATTTCACTATCGTCCAACATAGTTACAAGGAAAAGTAGTAAGAACGTGTCACAATAATTTCAAATAATAATTGCAGAGACCATAAAAATGTATGTAGAATTCGATATGTGTGATTGTGTCACATCCTTACCACTTTGAAAGGAAACAACATAGTCAAAGAGAATTCGCAAAAATATCTTTAAGGACGTTTCAATTGAGCTTTCAAGTGGTATTTAAAATGTATGGAGCAAAGACGGATGCATATTTATTTAAGTGGAATCGAATCTTTGACACACGTACTAACGTAGAAATTTTATGCATTTCACTCCCGTGTAACACCTGTTCGGTACAATTTTTCTAATTTAACCAATTCGACACGGTCCGTCCAAACAAGTAAGATGCGGTTACATAAATTAAAAAATACCGTTAATTTACGAGTTGTACTTGCGGATCCGAGAATGGTTTCGTAAAAACAAGCTACAAATAACAAATAAGGTACTTAGGGCACTTTTTACCACCCCCAAATAAATATGATCGTTACAACCATTGCCGTTGCCAAACTTTGATCTTTATTTTAAGTATTTCTTATTAAGACGGCAACAGAAATACGTAATCTGTTGAAATTTTAATTAGTGAACAGAGAGACAGATAGAAAAAAAGCGGAGCCTCAGCAATACGGATCTTTTTTAAACTCTTTGGCTACATGACCCATAAAACTTGTTATCAAAAAAATATAATCTATGAGTCTCAGTCCAACTAACTACCGAAGAGCCACACTGTTTTAAGTGCTCACAAATTGTAAATTGAATCGGCGTCAAAGCTAAACAGTTTGGAAGTAACTCAGCCAGGACAACCTCAAGCCGCTTCAACGGGCGCTAAGTTCGAGTAACTAGTTCGGTCCTCACATAGACAAATCAAAACTTACGACTTGAAGCAATTGGTATTATATATCGGTCTCTTTGATTGCTATTCCTAGGAGAGAATAATTTTGATCTTCATAGCGTTTTGGTATCGATATTTCATTATTAGATGTATACATGTCTGAACTGTCATGAAGGTAGCCCTAAACTACGGTCAGTGAAGAAGTTATGAAGAAAAAGGAGCCATTGATTTATTATTTTGAGTTTGGTTTTCTTATTTTTATTCCTGTTATGTTATTATTTGTATCTCTATTCATTCATTGGCTAACTTCATGAGAAGAGACCCGATCGTTTTTAAAGGCGTGAACGGGGACACAGGTCCAACGTTCAGAGGCCTTCTTGAGAACTTTAATACACAATGTTATGGGGTGATCTACTAGGGATAATTCACCTCCGCTCTATGGGAAAACAGACATGAAGAATCCAAAATAGACGTATTCCTGCTATGTTATTATTATTAACAAGATTGAGCCTTCGCAGGCAAATCTGCTAATCAATTAGATTTGATTAAATCAATTAATTAGATCATTTATAGACAAAATTTCAAAACACAAACTTATTCTTTCTGTTTGCACAACAACATTTAATATACAACGTAGGTATCTGGAAATATTCAAAAGTCCATTTAAAGCTATTTAGAGAGCCATAATTCTACATAGAATACTAATTAGCGAACCACGGAATTAGCGTTTGGATTTGATGCCAGAAATTAGGTGATCTGTCAACATGGTAAAATGGCACTTTGCCTAGTGCCTGTCACCTGTCACCTGTCTCTGTCACTAGTTCTCTTCCATCTGGCACTCAACACATTAAACCTTTCCTAGCTGTTTATAGACAGATACAAATAAACGCGATTTTAAGCACATTTGGCGGACAAATTTGGATGACATTTCAAATATGGCACCTCCACTTTTTTGCTCTCAAAAAGTGAATATTATTGTTTTAAATGAGAAGCTTTAATTGGTCGTTCGAAATACACAATAGCATATTTAAATTTTAAAATGTTACCTTTTCTTAAAAGTAATTTCAAATAATGAATTGCCTAATTAAAAATGTAAACATTCCAACAAAGAGATCATGGAAACGAGAAAACAATGAAAAACTGCAAAATAAAACTGTAACTATTTTATTCATAAAGTAACTTCATAAAATATTAGAGAAATAATTTCTCATCTAAGACATGCCCAGTGCCAGACGTTAAGTAATTGTGTCTAAACGAATTAATTGCGGCTACACGCTGTGAGAAACTTATAAAAAAAGAGCTAAAAGTGTTTAAGAAACAATTTATAGCGCTGCCCTCTCTTGGGCGAGTGAGGTGACTTAATTATATGTATATATCTTTTTTAATAACTCCCGCAGTAAGGAATTTAATCCGTGTCGCGCGGGAGGTTTCACACATTCAAATCACATGCACAAATTCACCCAGACTCAGGACAAGCATTCGTGGATCACATAAATGCTTGTCCTACGCGCGAATCAAACCCGCGACACGTCGCGCCCAGTGGGTTTGGTGTAGTGACCGCAACCACTCAGCTGCTCTATCCGTGCAGTCTAATGAAACGAAATGTCATTTTTATATATTTGAGAGTTTTGTAATAACAACGCTAACGTCTGTGCAAAATTATCTACTTCATAAACATGTGCATTACATGAATGAGAAACATAAATCTTCTAAGTAGGAAAATTACAAATACGGGAAACTCAAGTACCGTTTTATAGATTTTCTAACATCTTAATAATTAACAAATGTGAATAAGCATAGCATATATATTACCCTAGCAATTTAAAACTTAAATTCAAAAGAGAAATACGTACTAGCTCTTTCCGCGTCAAAATAAAAATCAGAATAATGAGAAAAACTTAAACATTTTAGTGTTTTTAATCGTCATCAAATTATGTATTTTCGTATTCATTTTTTGGCAACACCTCATAGCCAAACATGTCTTCAGGGGCTTTATTTTGTCAGTGTACGGCTAAAGGCAAACAAATATGCTGGCTCTGAGGCTTTCGCAAATACGGCTGGCGAAATGTTTGCTTGCATACATTGCAAATACTAGTATACGTAGTGAGTGTTCAGCGTCTTGCAGCGATTGATAACATGCACTGCATCTGCGATTTACGTTCATATGTACCATTGGATGTCTATATTAATATTTTTTTTAAATGTTTTTTTTTGTTCATGTGATCCTCCTGTGGCGTAAATAATGGTTTTGATAGATAGTTATTTATAGTTACTCAATATTTTATTGTAGTCAATAACATCTTCGTGAAAAATCATGTCATTGTCTCATTTTCACTCTCTTTGCCACTGTTGAAAACACCATGTCATATTTCAGTTCTGTAACCATAATAGAATAGAGGTGAATATGGATAAAAAATATTTTGCGGTGTAAATAAAAACACAGTTTTATTTAAATTTTCTACCTTTAACTATAAAATATAAAGCATTTAATAAAATAATTGTATTAAAACATTTTTATACGTAAAACAACGCAAGCGTCTTCCCAAAATACTAATTTCTGTTCACCACTCGATCCACCCGCCCCGTTTTAGGCTACCTGAAAAACTACAATCTTTTTGCCTTCCTATAATGTTAATCTTAGCCTCAACGTAATTGAATTAACTCGCGCCGCTATCAATATAACAAAATACTAGTCCAACATTAATTAAGTTTGAAAAATGAGCGTTCGCTTAGCATAATATAGCCGGCTTTAAGTCCTGGCGGTCCGCTAATCACTGTAGCTGGGGTATCGAGGAGCGATCGGGGATACTTAATTATAATACTACTTAAATAATTTAAGTAGCCAGTAGTAACTTTAATGTTATTGCAAGATTGGCTTCAAGTTCACTGGACATTCCTCAAACCCCTTAAGATGGCGATATTTCTTCTTTCTCCTAGTTACCACTTCTAATTAATTTTGCTCTAGTTGGAAGACAGGCAATTGTTTCCTTGTTTATGTACAGACAAGTTTAAAATTTTACATAACTTTTTAATGGTAATGTACAAAGGTACCCTTTTGACTATATAGTTTTTCTCAAATACTTTTATATCTTTTTTTTAATTGGTTTGTCATGATAATTTTTTTGATAATATTTTAACACACCGTCTTTGCGTACGAGTACTTAAAACTTCCAGAGTATTAAGTATTAAGACTTTTAGCTGCGAGTTTAAGTAAAGTTTGTCATTTATTTCTAAGATAAACTCACCGCACTCAGTAATCAAATATTAGTTCACAAGGTGAGCTACTAGTTAAAAGCGCAGTGTTTACCACCTCATCGCAAGACCTGCATTTGAGAGAGAGAGAGAGAGATAGCGCTCTACATGCTCCATCGTGCCGTCTCGCTCTTACCTCAAGCAACGTTGACGTTCGGTTAACAAGTCCTATAAGTTTATCAGGTAGCGAGAGCGATTGCTCTCGAGGTGTTCCAAACTTACAGATTAATTAGCCAAAGCGTACGTTTCACAGCTCAAAATTACAAGTATATTGCACCAATAATGCGTCGTAAATTGTTCATGGTAAATCAGTGGTAAGTTTTCGTACGATGTTGTCTTACGTTTTTAATATTGCATGTTTTATCCATTGTATTTGTATACGATAGATTTGATTTGAAAGGAGAAAAGTTCTTATTCAAATTAATTGTTTTAATATTTGCAAAAAAAAACACATATATTAATTTGTGTGTCAATACAATTTGGTCTTCAGAAATCAGTAAACTGTTCATTTTCAATTACTTAAAAAAAAGTTTTCTTATAGTTATCTAAGCGTACCACATGATGTAAATGATTCAAACTGTATTAGTCTCTTTCACAAATTGAATATTCAAAATAAACTCGGCTCCAGTAAAAATATTAAAATATAGATAAGAAATTCCCAAATACAAGCAATATCTTCGGTATAAAACTGTAATCTCAAAAGCGTAGACTCAGCCAACATGTTTGCGGAATCCACTTATATTTACCAAGCGTCTAGTCTCACCTACTTGGAAATTAAGTCTAAACTTACAGTTAATAGTCACATTTTACTGACTTACTTCAGTAACGAGGAAACTGGTAAATTACTAAAGAGAAATTAGGAAATTTTGAATCGGAAAATACCAGTTGGATTAAAAAAAATAAAGTGTTAGGTTAGCCAGTTATTGGGGTAGACTTTATTCTACAAATCATCATCATCAGTGCCCTCCAAGATCCATGAAGGATGGTTGAGGTAGCTATGCTAATTCCACGGATTTTTCCACTTGCGCTGATGGCTGACAAGGCCTATTATTATAGCTCATAGATTCAACAATTTCATAATGCATCACTAACTAATTCGTTTAAGTCATCAATACGTATTGCAAGTCTAGTCAGAAAAAAAAATACATTGAACTAAATGGTATAAAAAATCGTCTTTAAAAACAGACTACTAAAACCTTCAGTGATGTCCTCATAAATACACAACTTAATAATTTAGAGGTTTGTCGTCCTTATTTCGTCCACATTTTTGTTCAGCCTAATTGGATATCGTCATGCCACCCCGATCCGCAGCAGACTCTTTGCCTAAATTAAAGCTGTCTGTGACACAATGAGGACTTTTAACCCCGTGATGGCTATTTTAATTAATCCATACTAATATATAAAGCTGAAGAGTTTGTTTGTTTGTTTGAACGCGTGACTAATAGGAGCGAAGATACAATGGAAAATGTGGAAAAAGCAGGGCAAGTATAAATCCTAACTTATGTATATCTTCTAACCGCGCGGACGAAGTCGCGGGCAACATCTAGTTATTAATAATCTCCGGGTCGTCGTAGCGTTTTTAGAGACAAAGAACAGATCTTTAATCATACTCCAGCAGAGAAACAGATCCATAATGAAGGTATACCTTAAAAAAATCGATTCGAAAGAATTTACATTTCAAGCTATTTTCCGGTGCGGATAAAAAAATATCTGTCTATCAATGTCTTTTTGTTCTTCTCATGCAAATGTTCACGTTCTGATGACCGCTATGTTCCAAGCAAGCAACTCCCATTCAGTCTTGGAGATTAACTTGTTTTTTAACCATAGTATAAAGGTAAAAACGAAACCCTGTTTCTAACGCTCCATTGCCCGAGAATTGACTAGTTTTTTAGAGTTCCTTACCTAATGGGTAAAAACGGAACGATATTTTTGAGGTTACGCAGTTTGTTCGTCTAGCCGTCCAAGACCATCTGATCGTCATTCTGTATGTCTGTCCGACTGTCCGGATATTTCCACTTGTCAACGGCTTTAGAATTGATATAATTGACATAATAGTTCCTAGACCTTCTTTGTACTAACCGTTCCAGGAATATGTAGGCGTTACCTTCATAACCGATTCCGAGTAACACAGGCCTAGTCGTTACTAAATATCGATCTCAGATCTAAGCTCCTCAGTGTCTTAGTGTGGAAACCCACCAGGACTTGCCAGAATATCGTAGTATTTCAGATTATAGTTACATCACATATGTAGGTATATCTACATGCATGTTACACTGTTCCATTGTTAATGTACCTCGAAATTCATTAATAATTACAAAGCTTAGATTCAGGGCAATATATACATGTATGTACTGGAGTATGTAGTATATTTTGACTGAAGTGAGGTGAATCGGATAACATTGAAATTAAATATCAGTAAATATACTTAACAACTTAAAACCTAAGTCTGGACCTGAATTTGCGACTCCTGGCTATACGCGCCAATCGCTTTACCAACTAAACTATATGTCAAAGGTAAATTTGCATTTCTTTGCTTTGATTGTTTTTTGTTCTATTTCCAAACCTCTAGCCAAAGGGGTGAAATGCTGTTGAGAAGCTACATTATCCCCGCTGAACATAGGCTATAATTTATTTAAAAAATATTAGGGTTCCGTAAGAAAATTACGATATTGTAACCCAAGGTGTCAAACTTATATCTTCTAACTAAGCGGACGAAGTCGCGGGCATCTGCTAGTATATAACATTTTTAAAAGAAAAAATGTTCTGAATTTAATTTATTTTTTTAACAAAGCGAATTGCGAAAAGCTTACTTTTCCGTTTGGCAAACAAACATGCATTGGTTTCGCAATGAGTACAACTTACGAGTAACGTTACTTTTATGCTTAAGGTACCCTCTCCTAAACATCAAGCTTATTCAGTTGAAGGCAAAAATAAATTACATTCCTAGTCGTCTAGCCTGTAGTTATTGCAAAAAAGCTTACTAGACTTATAGAACTTACCTCCAAAGAATAAAAAGCAACTGTCTTGTGTTACAGGCCGCTTTACAGTGTCTTTCGTTTTCCTTGTTAATTTAATGATTGCATCTTGCCGTCGAAAATGATGTATAAATTGTCTAGCACTCTCAATTTGTGTTGGCTTGTGCTTTAATTGACGTTGAGTGAATCTTGTAGACAAATGTGTTTCGATTAGAGCCGTGCTACCGCATTTTACTAAGCACATTTTCTTTTCTCCTTTTCATTGTTGTTCTTTATCTTCGGAGGCAAATAACTCTGTTTTAATTTTTACTACAATTATTCAAGCTTTAAGTGGTTAACAAATCTTTCCACAACCTGTTACTTCAGCATTTCGTCACATGATTTTTATTGGAAAAATACCGCCTACACATATAATAATGAGCTCATTATAAAAAAAAAAAATTATTAGCTAATTTCTTGAGATAATTTGAAACGGTATAACAAAAAAACAAACTGAAAATGAAACTTAATTGACACAGGAAAGAACACTATTCTAAGTGACATTTAAAATTATAAGGAAGTCACTTTATCTAACAATTTATGCACTGCGCCCAACAATTTATAATATTTATACATTTTTAATTATCCTTTGACTATTAAACTTGAGTGGAAACAAAATTCATTTACCATTTCATAATTGTGCTCTTGCAGCGAAACAATTACATTTGCAGTCTTTGAGTGTTCAGCAAAGCTGAAGTTTCTGTGTACTAGTCTCCTAGTCTCCTTAGTTACGCAAAACTACTTAGAAAACAATAAACAAGCAACAATAACTCTAAGTGAACAGTTGAACACTGAGATTTTAATTCTTATAACGATTTAAGTTTTAAACAGAATGTAAAAGTTGGGAACCTTAACTTTCTTGTAAAGAGGTTATTTAGTCGTTTTCTTTTATTTAAATTGATTTAAGGTTTTCGTCCTTAAAGGGTGCGACGGGAACTTATTTTTAAAGTTGTTTGTCACCGGATTTTATCACATGAACCGGAATAGACAATTGAAATATTCACAACTAATTTATTTACTCCCGAAAACTAAATTACAATTGATATATCTACGTGTCGCCATTTTGGATCCTGAAACTGACAGATATAACTGTTAATAAAGGGTTCAGTATTAACTTATCAAGTCATTGTTCATAACGATACTGGTAACCACTGAAAAACATACATCTTTTATGTGTATTTTTTTAAATAAACCATCCACCAACATTTAATAAACAAACCATCATAATAATTTACATTATTTCATATAACAATTAAGAAGGTAATATTTTAATTATGATCGAAATAACCATTTAAATTTGACATTTTCACATTAAAATCGCTTAATATTCGTATTTGTCCGTCGAATGTCAATCGCATTATATCGTGAAATAAGCTTACATGAGATTCAAATTAATTAAAATTAATAATCCCATAAAACCGATATCATAATGACAATATTAAACTGTTTGGAACTGATACTTTACGCATTATGTTTATGGTTGTTACTAATAATTATTGATTATTTACAATTTTACAGAGTCAAATATTTACAAGTTAAAAAACAAAAAAATATTAAATTAAAGCATCAAAAAATTCATCGGCATCGCTGCCGGCTGGGAGTGTGCCCAAAAGGCTGGCAGCATTGCCACGTTGATATTATTGATTAATAAATATATATTTTGTTTTTCACTGATAAATAAAAGTAAATCAAAAATGCGGACGTCGTTTTAAAATAAAGAATAGTACAGCGTTTTTTGTTCGCATATATTTCGTGTGGGCTCAATTCGTACCTTTTTGTCCTATTATCGTAGCACTGACGCAAACTTTTCCTTTTAAAATCCGAGTTTAAGACAAATATCATTACCAGTTCTGTTAGTCTGGGCACAGTTAGCTGCTGATACAATGTAACAGAGCTAACTCAATAGGTCTGTGCGCTGTGGCTTTGCCTTTTCCAGTCCATTTTGCATCAAATTTGACTCTACAGCTCTACAATCCAATGACTGCTATTTGCTTTTTGTATGGGTATACGTAGATGGCGAAACTATTCTGTTACTGTGGCAGTATAGCTTCATTTAATAAACAAATAATGTTATATGAAATTAAAATTGTTATATTTTGGTCTCACAGTCTAACTGTTTGTTCCGTTTTGCGAACCACTTTTAGTTCATCAGAATTTATGTTTTGTGGTTATTCCAGACTTCTTTGTTTCAAATACTTACCTTTGTAACACGTCCTGCAACTACTATAAGAGTCTTTTTGGGTAACCACCATTTGACGGTTGTCAAACTACCCCCCCCCCCCAATTATAATATATATCTTCCTTAATAAGAGACAGAAGAACAATTCGCATAATTCCTATTTCTCCGAGTTATTGCATAGCAGTAGGTCCTGCCCTCATTAAATGCTGTCATTTTATTGAAAATAATTAAAAGGTGATCTAGTAAGGCGGACTGTTGTATTGTCCGTTTTTAAACTCCCATTAATAATTATCCAGCGTCCGGAGAAAACGCGTTTATATTGAAAATTCTTGACTTAGATGCACGTAATTAAAATGTTCGTACGAGGATGGTTTCTCAAAATAAAATGCGAAAAACATTTTTCTATTTATAAATGACTTTTATTATTGCTGTTTCACGCGGTTTCGAACGCGTTGTACCCCGTCTCGAGGTATTTTTTCGGCCTACTCCTTAAGAATCATTATCATTTCCATATTTTCTCACCGTTTACACTTTTCCTGGACTGCTACAAATATTTTAGGACTTAAATAAGCCAAATCGGATCTGTTCGGAGTTTTAGGGAAAGCAAGGACCAGTAATTCATTTTACGGTTAAATCAGTTCCTCAAAATTGGTTCGTCGGTTTGAGGTAACAAATAGATGTAAAAAATTTACAGCTGAATTGAGAAACTAGAAAAAAATTGTCGTATAGACTGAAAGACGATTGACCGATTTTTATTCCTTTCTGGTGTAATTTTGATTTATTAACCGATGGTTTTGAATTACACATCATTGTTTTAGCAAAAGTATTTTTTTTTTATTTAAGAATCATAAAATATTTTTTTTATGTATTTTGCTGATGCGAATTATATAAATTAGATCGAAATTTATACACAAATATGTAGTAAATGCGAAACGATTTGCGAATGTTAAGGTTACAACTTGCATTATTCTGATACAATATCTGCGATGTTCTATTACTGATAAAACACAGCCTTAAAAAAATAGATTGTTCACATTGATAGTAAAATTACAAGATTTTTTTTCTAGTAGCACGTCTGGCAATCATGATGTTAATTATAAATCAAAAAGATATTTTATAAATGCTCTCGCGAAAAACATAGATTGCGAATGAATTATCTTGCTTATCTATCCAATGTAGATGAAACTCTTTATCATCTTCTCATAATCTTTTATACCTGTACAGTCACCGACAAAAGTTAATTACAGCAATTAAAACATTATTATTCAGTAAAGTATGAGTATCCAAGTACATATGTATACTACCTATATGAAAAACAAATTGTGTTTACGGTCTTCTTTTTAAGACTGTACTCTTACATCTGAGTCTACTGACTTCTTCGAAAGACCGTTCTTTTACATCTGACTCCTACTGTCTGCAAATTGAATATACGTACTAAGAAAATAATCATGATGGTGTATTCAACAGGAATATGTGGAACGTATGGCGCACGGTGCTGGAGGAGAACGAGAAGCTGGCGCGCGCCCGCCTCGCCGCTGTCGAGGTCTTCCAGCAACAGATCGCCGACGAAGCCAAGTTCCTCAGGCAGCACAAACTGAACGTCGCTAAGAAGGTTTGTTAAACTTTTTGACCTACTCATTCTGGAAGCTCAGCTATCTGGCGCCCCTAAAATACTTTTTTCTTTCATTCAAGTAGGTTTTTTTAAGGCACTTTTGAAACGTAAATGTTAATGACTCAAGTGCGGTTCCTAATTGACATTTTTATGGCAAAGAATCGACAAGCAATTACTAAAACTTCGTAAAGTGGAAGTTATAAAAAGATTAAATATACAGAGTATGAGTAATGCTCTGTGAGCTCAAACCAAAATGCTGAGTGGTGATGCTAACTTATTGCTATATGCTAGTCTTATGAGCTTTTGCGCAATAGGAATTGCTGAAAAACCAGACAAATTTGCCGTCGCAGTTCACAGATCGCTTGAATGTTGTGAATTGTTGCACCGTTGTTATTAAAAGGTAGGGATTGTCAAGGGATATAGGTTTGATCAAAGCATTTGTGTGAGTACTTGTTCTTAATCTGTGTATCATAATATATCTGACTATCTACTGCATGTGACTTGAATGTTTCTAGAACCCTTGCGACACATGACGTACTAAATTTCCTAATTCTTTACGGTGCAAACAAACTTTTCTTTTTAATAATAGGTTTAGAACGTCTTTTAAAACAAAGCAGCAATTTGAATCATATAATTACTCATTTCCTTAGCTTTGGTATAAAAGTGCAATAATCGTTGTTAAAAACTTCCTCGTTGGGAATGCGCGCGACGTGCGCTGGGCTCCTTTTATGTGGGTCATGTTAACAGCAAGTACTAGCAACTACGACGCCTTTGTTTTCGAAATAAAAACGCTATTGTCGCCACTAAAAAGCATGTTTAGTAATGAAAAGTTCCACAAATATATATATAGGTATATATGTTGCATCTGATTATCGGTGTGATGAGTGCTTGGTCACAAGTAAAATTGGTTTGAAAATTTAAATGTATCAAGAGATTTTAATGGACTTGCTTGAAGAAATTTACCTCTATTTACACATTGGCAAAAGTAAAATATTGTTAACATTAGCAAGCTAGCATAATAAGGGTTGTAAAACATATCATTAATGTGATTAAGCATAAAATTTATAACAAAAAAACCATTCCTTTCCTTACCTATAAATATTTTGTTTAATTAACCACGCAAAGCGAGTCCCTCATAGTAAGCTTCTTACATCTATCATTTTCTTGCCAAGAATTAAAGCAAGAAACTCATTAAAACAACCACCAGTACACAATCCGTCAAACAGTTACCAATATGAAGTGTTTCGGTCGCTAATAAGCAAGAAAACATTTCGCAGAATGTTTAAGACGCCAAATAATACGCATACATACAAGACATTCTCATAAATTAAATGAAAGTACAAAATTGCGGTAATCATTTATTTATTCTGTGCCACTAATATTCATACTAAATTACATGAAAACTTGTCCTTGTTCCATTTTCCTGTCTAACTACAACCACTATCACACTATGCTGTCAAAAAAGCCTTCTTTTGTCTCGCGACAAAGTGCTGCAAATCTCCAATTAGGCGCCATCTTTTACTCGACGTCTTGAAAAGTTGTAACCAGATGCAATTCATCGCTTTTTAGGTTAACACGAAATTCCGCGCAGTGGTCGTCCGGCCTTATTTTCGTCAGTATAATGCATTCTTTTTTAGCCGTCAACAACACTTTTGATGCAATCTACCACAGTGCATTATTCTAAGTGCAAATACTAAGCAGGCGGTCAATTTTACGGTTTACCGCCGTACTCCAGCACTTTGCAGCGGCACTTCCCAGCTATCTTCCTGACGAGCACTCTCATCACTCTTAAGTACATTTTGTATACTTTCTTAATCCGATATTTGTTCATTACGATGTTTATTCCGACGTGGTACTTCATTGTTTTGTTATGACGTGGTGGTGACCGGAAAATTTTCTTGATACTGAAGGGTGCAAGCGTCTGCGGCGACCTTGAGTTAGTATACAAATATGATTAAAATTTAAGAACTTGTGACGCGGTCTCACTGGTAGGGCTGTCCGGACACTAAAGTGAAACAAATATAAATTGGTTTGTATAATAAAACAGACATTTGTTATAATATTGTAACTTTAATGAAATGTCAGGCGAACTGCATTTTACTTTACATACAAAGACAGCAATATTATAAGTTTTCAAGTAAGATTTTTCAAAGGAGCACTGTGTTACACATTGTCATGTCATTGTATTTTATATCTCCGTTTGCCGCCGTGACGTCGCTCGTTGTTTCTTACTACAAAGGGAAGCTGTCAAAGAGTTGGCGTTGCAAATATAATGATGCGTGCGCTCTCCGCACTCCGGATGAACTCGTACAATCAATTTAATGTCGCCTTTGTTACGTGTCAAATGCAATACACGTCTCACATAGAACACAAAGCTGTTTGCAGCTGACATTTATGAAAAATACTCAGCACCTTTGTATTACAGAGAAAACAAGTCTGACGAAGAATTCATTTAATATTATAAATGTAGGTTCGTTTGGATGTTTGTTACTCTTTCACGCAAAAACTACTACACAGATTGAAACCAAACTTAGTACACAGATAGTTTATAACCTGGATTAATAGATAGGTTAGTTTTTATCCCCAATTTTTTAATCCCGTGGCATAATTTCCGATTTTGTACCCACTTACCGCTGACAGCAGTTAGTATACAATGAAAATGTGCTCTGAATTGGGAACATGATGATTGAAATACTTTTGTTTAGCGGCCCTCAATTATTTCTAAATGCAACTGTCTTTTGTCTCTTTCCTTCGTTGAAGCGAGATAGCGCAATATAGTGGTGTCTCGCTTCCACAACCACAAATCTTATTCTAAAAGAACGTTTTAATGAGAGCCTGTATCTTATGCTAAATTACTATAAGTACTTTCGAATTGATCTGTTCTGGTAGAAACGGAACTAAATCCGTGTATACAAGGAAAGTGTGAAACTATTCTCTAGTTTCAGCTGGCCAGAGACCGCTTCAATGAAAAAGATTAAAACACGTTTGCTTTCAATGATTTTTGTTTCAAAACTGTCGGAAAAAAAAACATGAAACGCTCAAAAGCAGACATATTTTAAAACACTTTCTTGTATTCCTATAGTTCGTCGTTATCATCATTTCCCTTAAGAGTGCACGCTACAAAAGGCTCACCCACTCCATCCTTTTCCTCTTCCTGCATTCGTTACACGTGCCCAATGTTTTAAGAATTCTTTAAATTATTAGTTGATTGTGTTTGTTGAGGCATACATTACTGCGCGTACATTTTAAAGCAGGCATTTGAAGACGTGGATATTTTCGATTGGCGTGCATGAAATGTATTCCGGGGTTATTAAGGGACTAATGTTCTGTATCGGGTAGTTATAATATTGAGCAGCTCTATTAGTCAGGTTTTATCGTGAAAAAGTGTGCATTTTCGGCACAGGAAAAAATGTCAATGGTTTTTTTTATTCTACTTGCCAGCGTAATGATCTTTTTATTCTTATAAAATAAACCTTGCTTTATAGCATTCAAAATTGGAAATAAATATTCCATGACCATAAACAAACATTTTGATTTTCAATTTATTCCCTCGTAGTGGTATTGTTCTTACCTCCAATTTAAATTCCCTTACCTTCTACATATACATAAGTATATTTTCAAACGTCAGCTATAGAAATGATAACTTTTCAGTTCATTGAAAACTAGCTAGTTAAAAGAAGACTATTTTCAACGGATTGTTAATTACAGTGAAACTTGACAACTTTTTCTATAAGTATTTAGAAATAGGTTGAAGTAATTATCTTGTTCAAGTAATTTCTACGCTTGATGTAGATGTCAATAAACAAAGTCTGATTTACAAACTTTCAATGTCGTTTGACTTTATAATGTTGATGTTCAGTATATTGTAGGGTTCTCTAACCAAATTTTAGAAACGAGACTCTATTACTAGGGCGCCGCTGTCAGATCGTGTTATCGTCCTAATAATAAGTATTCAATGGAACTGGCATGCCATGAACATGGCAATTGAAATTCTCACGAATGATCTCATTTCTGCATACAATTTAAGTATGATGGATGTCGAATTTCTTTCACACATTACATTTTTCTTCAGCCTAATTGTACGGAATGCTGGTTTCCTATATTTTTTTTGTTTGTTCCAGTGCACGGACTCCCTCGCGCAGGCTCACAAGGAGCTGCAGCTGACCGTGCTGGACGTGGACAAGACCAAGAAGCTGTACTTCGATGAGGAGCATACTGCCCACGACGTCCGTGATAAAGCCAAGGACATTGAGGAGAAGTAAGCAGCTTTGTCTTTCTAGACTGAAGCGTAAGAAGAGACGACAACAACTGTGGCTTATTAAGATAATTCAGCAGTATAACAAAAGCTTCACGTAATATGAGTATTGCCATCTTTGTCTATCAAACATTAATGACGTAATTTCATCTCGCATCTTTTAGCGCGTTTCGTAAACCCAATCCCTGTTATTCGCGCACCTGTACCTTTAAGAAACTAAAATTATACTTCCCTCAATGGTATGCATAGTTCGCATATGCACACGACAGTTTCAAAGAAGCTTTTAGTATTAAACATGTACACAGTTTCCAGAAATTGCCTGAGATTATTGGATTGCCAAAAATAGCACATACCGTCTCGCAAAAAGCGCACTATTTTGCAAGATTAATGGACTTCGAATTCCGGAGCCCTTTGAACTATGCGTCAAACAATAAAATACGCCAATGAAAAGGTAGTTTCCATTTTGCATCGAGACCGGTATCAATATGGAGCGTGACGTCAAACTCAAAGCGAGAACTAACGAGTTTTATCAAAGAGCTAGCTTTGATGACAGTGATACATTGGACGCTGTTTTTAAACCCCTGACGCGAAAAGAGGCGTGTTATTAGTTTTACCGTTGAGTGTGTCTGTCTATCGCACCGTAGCCATTAAATTGGAGAATCGATTTAGATGCGGTTTTTATTAAAGAAGTTTTTCTTTTGATTGTTCTTAGACATAGTCTGCCAATATCGGTTCAGCCACTAGCTTGACCGCTAAGTGTGTCTATCCGAATCCCCGTAGCTTCTAAACGAGTGAACCGATTTTAAGGCAGTTTGTTTCTTGACGTACAAGTAAATACGACACGTCTAAAAACCTTTTGTAATGTTGCTGTATACTTTTTATAATTCACTCTAATTGTGTACTCAATTACTAACAAGAATGTTAAAAATAATTGGTTAAGACAGGTTAACAAGTTGTTAACTTATAAAACAAATTTCGTACCGCTTAGACTTTGAAAGTTCTCCAAAGTTTCTGTAACAAGTCTGTTGCAGTCAGCGGCTTAAAATACATGTCGGAATATATGAAAATACGGCAAACAGCTCCGGTTAAGGTTGTCGTATCCACGACATCCTGAACCGGAGCCGAACCTTATACCTTATAAAGTATAATATAAAACGGGAGATCGGTGCAACTACTTGATAAAGCTCTTATTCAATACTAGCTGTTGCCCGCGACTTCATCCGCGTGGTCAGAAGATATAAGTTTGGATTTTTTAAACGGTAGCCCTCGAAGATATTATCCTTGTATATTCCACATTTTCCATTGTATCTTCGCTCCTATTAGTCGCAGTGTGATCGTATATAGTCTAAAACCTTCCTCGATGAATGGTCTATTCAGCACAGAAGAGAAGAAGATTTTTCAATTTGAACCAGTAGATCCTGAGATTAGCGGGTTCAAACAAACAAACAAACTCTTCAGCTTTATATATTAAAGTATAGATTCCACTTTTCTTGTTGGATACTCGTTTATTGTGCACTTAAACTTTTTGTTTCATCCATTTTATCGTCGGACAAGGTTTATATGTTTTATGAAAGAGCATCCCGTTAGTATAAAATAATTCAGTACCGGGTTACAAAATCGATGTCACAGTTACCTTGTTTTTCCTGAAACTCCAATTTTGTGCAATTTCATATTCGTTGGGGTAGCACGTCCGTGTATTTGCAATCTTTTATAAAATTCATGAGAGTTCGTTCGTAAATGGCAAAGCGACATTGATATGATTGACGGTATATTGCACTAATGTGTAATGTAATGGGACAGCGATTTGTTTCGCTTTTGTTTATAATCTGACGATCGTTTTACTGAAATCTTCTTCTTTTAATATATAAAATTCCCGTGTCACGATGTTAGTTACCGTACTCCCCCGAAACGGCTTTACCGAATTTTACCAAACTTTTATATGCGTATTCAGTAGGTCTGAGAATCGGCAACTATCTATTTTTCATAACCCTAAGTGATCAGGGTTCTCCACCCTTAATATTTTGTCTCCACTGTGATCATCAACTGTTAGGCAGTACGTAGTTCGCCAGGAAATCATCTTCATCGTCCTAGCCTTTTCCCAACAATAGAGGGGTCGGCTTCCAGTCTAACTGGATTCAGCTGCCAGTGTTTTACAAGGAGCGACTGCCTATCAGACCTCCTCAACCCAGTAACCTGGGCACCACGTTATCCTTTAGTTAGACTGGTTGTCAGACTTTCTAGCTTCTGACTTCCCGTAACGACTGTAAAGGATGTATAAATAACAGCAGGAACCCACAGTTTAACGTGCCTTCCATTAGACACAAAATATCTGGTAGGTACCTACTGAAGTTTAAACTAATAATTCGGTAAAAACATCTTCAACAATAGCTTCATCAGTCAAAAAGTCACTATTGTACCATTTCAAAAACCATTAAATTGGATGTCGACATTGTTTCGTACAACAGGTTCATATCGTACGGGGAGCAAAACAATACACAACCGCATTCTCTTTTGTACTTGAATCAGGTGCAAGTGCACTCAAATGTTTGTATGAACATAGTTAGGGATGCTCTTATTGATTTCTTCGTGTGACCTTCCCGTTGCGCCACTGCAAATGGATAGGAGCCAAAATTCGTAAATAATGGTCCAAGCGAAGTAAAACTAATACCATTGTTGCCATTCGTTCATAGTTTAGAAATGGTTCAACTCCAGAAACAATGTATTGCAATATGAAACATAATTGTTGACCATTTTGTCGTGTTTAGTACTCAGAGAATAGTGGGAGCCTTAATGCAGTTTTAACGGCGCTTACGCAGTCTCTACAATGAACAGTGCGCGTGAGCAGAAAACGTTTAGAGGAGAATAGATTTTAAAGTAAATACATCTTCGAGAGATTAAAAACAATCATAAGGTTTTCCTGATTGCGCAATGCATAGATAGACAACAACGAAAGGAAATGTTCTGCGACTTTCGACCTTCGGCCTAACCAGATTTCGGAAGTTAGTTCTAAAGTAACGCAAACTAATTTGCAAGCTTCTATTATGACTGTTCCAGTCAGTATCCAAAATTGTATTTATGATAAGTTGAACCACATAAGTACTCACATAATGCAGTATAGTATTCGCAGTTTTTAAATTTTTGTTATTGACTGTCATCTGTCACAGGCTGAAGAAGAAGAAGGGCTCCTTCTTCCAATCAATAACGTCGCTGCAGAAGAACAGCGCGAAGGTTTCGTCTCGCCGTGACCAGCTCGAGGAGAAGTCCACCGGAGCCAGGAACGATTACCTGCTCAGCATTGCTGCAGCTAACGCCCACCAGGTCAGATCCTACGGGGACTAATAAAACAAAAACTATGACTAGACTTGGAGCCATATTTCTTGGACTTACTTTGTAGCCCTTTGGGTGCAAAACCTTGTATTGATGTAATCCTTTGTTTAATTTGATAAAATTATTTACAAGAGTTTATTTAGAAATAAGAACAATATTTTCTTTCTTAGTGTTCTATTTTATCAATAAGCAAGAAGGCTTTATGCCTTTAAACATAAAACAGTCCTCGTAACATAGCTGCTTTTATTTCTATGACGAATTTCAACTTCATAACCACTTTTATAAACAACGAGACATCTAATCTTAATCGAAATCCAAATATATTCACAACCACGATTTAATCTTCCACCTACAGACTCGCTACTTCCTGGTCGAGCTCCAAAACTGCATGATGGGCATGGAAGCTGCCGTCTATGAGAAAGTCTCTGAATTCCTCACCCTGATGGGTCGCACTGAGCTGCTGACGTGCTCCGCCACGCAGCACTCGTTCGGCAAGATCCGCGACCAGGCGCAGCAGCTGACGCGCGAGTACAATCTCCAGTGCCTGTACTTGTACTACCCGGTACTGAAGCAGCATATCCAGGTACGTAATCTTCACTTCTCTTCTACAGTAAGAGAGACAAGACCTGTTTGTAGCCAAACTGAGGAGAACAAAGTCTTTGGTGACTAGTGACGAATAGAAGTATGATGATGATAGGGTTATCAAATAAATATTCATATCGATCAAATAGTTTATTGTTACTCAAGAGTGATATCTACATCTAAATTGGGAAAATCAAACTCTGACTAGTCTTGAACAAAAATCGAATGCTGCCTATGAATCTACGTGCACATTTCGGCGTCTTCTGCCATTCTTAAAGGTGGTTTTCGTCTTTTATTACCTAGTACGAGTTCGAGCCCTGCGACAACGATCCGATCGACGCAGTTACTATTGAGCACGAGTCTGTTGCCCAGACTCTGGGGCAAGAAGCCCGACGCTGGGCAACGCGCGTCATTCGCGAAACTTCGCTGGTGCGAGATGCCACTCGCAAGATGGCCCTGTACCAGGCCATGCGCGATGCCGGACAAAAGGTAGGTTGATCTTTCAGAAAACATTACACACGTATGGCAATTTTAATCAAAATTATCACAAACCGGTTGTGAGAGACTACAGTTAAAGCTACAAAAATACTCTACTAAACATTACAAACCTTGTCAGGGTACTAGCGATGCTTAGAGCCCTCAAACAACCACGTCATGCACACGCGCAGACACACACACACACATACCAACAAGCAGTCATACCCATTCATACATATTACTCAATTTTGCTGACGTTGTTCATTGCGTTTGGCTTTGATTTTGTAAAACAAGTATAGCACGAGTAGAATGACAAATGACATTTTCGTCCAACTTCCGCTGACTTCGGCTGTAATCTCGAGAACTTTCTTCAGTCGAAATCTGGAGACACAAAAGGAAATAGGAATTAACGATAGTTTTCTCTAATAAACTGAACTATTTTGTTAAGAACAGCATCTTACGATTTCGATCTCCTTCAGTGGTTCTAGTCACGTGCAAAGAAGTCAATATTTCTGATCCACGAGATACCCGTTGAACCTAAAAACAAACTTGAATTTATTTATTTTATTAATACAGACAACGACTGCATACGTTCAACACTAGGAAAATACATTTAACAATAGTGGAAATTCAGTACCATAGTAAAGTAAACGACGACAATCAAATGACAAGAGGATTTAATATTTCAAACGCTAATGTCTGTTATTAAATCATCAAAGCAAAATCCGATCGCGAAGACGCCATCGATTGTTAGTTTATTAATTGCAGTGATATTTTAACCTACTTTGCAAGGTTGTCGCACACCAGTACTTACGAAATAAAATTTAATTTACCAACAGTAATAAGTACTTACAAGGAAAGAAGATGGATTTTTGGATGGATATTTAATTGTGTAGCACCAAACTTAGTTTTCATTTCTTAAATACTCTGATCTCAGTAACTAAGACTGTGTAGGCTATCAGTCCAGCAGTAAAAACAAAATAAATTACACCGACACCTCTTTCTTCATGTACGGCGTTAAACGAATGTCGTGTTAAACTATTTACAGACAGAGTCCTTGACTAGAAAACAAACACTTATTTTATTCCAACGTTGCAATTTTTTCTGTGCCACCCCTGTATTATGTTATATAAATTGCAAGCTGTAAATGCCACTTTGATTCAGCTGGCACTACTCACACATAATAATAATGACGTACTTCAATAATTAAATATACCCTTTTCCATCAATTACATACTACTTGCCTAAGGCTTTATGTTTTCTCATATAAAGGCTTAGTCCTACCTAAAGATTTTTGTGTTCATTTCTCTTTCGAGATTTTTCTTTAATATATTATTTTGTCTGTAAACAAAATCCTGTTACTTATATTAACCAATCTAATTCGCTTCGTAGGTACAGTAAATTGATTTAAATAAAACGCGGCATTTCAAAAAATCGTTTCGATTCCGATCGCCGGCCATGGTATTTGCATATTAATTGACATGCAATAGTAGATCGGAAATAGTATCGCGTAAAACAGTACGGACGCCATTCTGAATAATATATCTCCCCCTTACCTTAACATTGGGCGGCCGACAACGGTTGCGATCGCCTTTTATCATTATATTTCCAACTGCGGCATTAGACGTTTGCTTTGATAAAATCTAAGTCTAAGATATCATGGGTGCTCTCAGCTCAGCCTTCCAGTACTGTAGGGCCCTCGTGGTGAGATATTCAACATATTTTGGGCCTGATATGCTAATTTTGGTGGTTTACGTTAAAATTGGCCGCTTCGCGTTTTGTGCCATATACACAGTAAATCTTTTTGATATGCGATTGAGAAGATCCTATATTGTCAATTACAATTTCTTTCAATAATGGGACAGATTTCTTTTCGTTTCTTAATTATGATTTCGCATTTCACCGTCAATCCTCAAAACTGTTTCGCTAACGTAAGTTATTTTCTGACGATTGATTGAGGAACGTGATCAATGAGAATTTATTTGCTGCCGTCGTGATTAGGTGGACCCGAGTGACCCGAACGGTCCCGAGCTAGAGGTGCGGCTGGACGAGCTGAGGGCTACTATCCGTCGCTCGGAGACGTCGAAGGCGAAGTACGAGTCCCGCCTGGAGTGCCTGCGGGTGAGCGGAGCCCCCGTGGACGACTGGCTGAAGGAGGTGGACCTGCTGGCCGTGCAGGAGACCCTGCCGCGCAGCAGCAGCCTGCTCAGCGTGCGCACCGACGCTTCCGGGGCTGCCGTAAGTATCGCCTCCTTTTCTATCTACCGACGGCCTTCTATGAAAACAGTTTAGACAGTCATGGATCCTGTTCTATTTTGATAAATATAACGGATCAATCTGTAATCCGTTATATTTATTTGGGAATTTGTGTCTTCTTAACTTAGGGTGTATTTTTCAAAAGCAGGTATCCTTTTCCTTTCCTTTTTAGGAATCAACTCCACTTCTCCTTTACTTTAAACATTGCTAATTTTTGTAGTGAAATCATAACGCATTTTTTATTTTACAGTTTACATTTTCTTCGATAGTACGCGTTTATGTTTGCCGACGGCAATAATTTGCTTTGCGATTGTTTTGTTTAGCTGGCGGCTAAAAAATTATGGCGAACTTCAATAAAAATGACGTGTGACGTTTATGAATTGGTTTCAATGTTTGATACAAGCGATATACGTTTTTTCTTATTCGTAATTTATGAGATATGGCTATGCGCTTTTAGCTTGAACTTTTGTTTTTATGTTGTAAATTATATTTTATGCCAGAAAATATTTTTATTTTTCTTTCAGCGTGCTTTATTTCATTAAAATTTTTCCATTAATTTCTTGCAAGTTTGCGAAACAGAATTCATAACTTATTATTTTTAGTTTCCTGTATTTTAGCTAAGAGTTAACCTAATTCAGTTAACCTAATTCCTTCCCTTAATGTTACTTAATACCAAAAACATTTTTCAATAAATATAAAACTTACATGTAACGGTTCTGTTACCACTCCATAGGATACATTTTAACCTACACGCTTTGTTTTAAACTGCCGATGTGGATACAGTGCACAACTCAGTTCCATTTGGTTATTGAGTATGACATTCCACGACTAAAGTGTAACGCGCAGAATTCCATCCACGAGGATTACGATATCCGCTTTGGTGAGAACAGTACTATCACCACGGGGGATTCTCTGCCCCGTACTTCAGAAACAAAACACTGCAGCTGGGCAACTCCTCAATAATGAAACTCCAAAAACACTGTCGACTCGATCCCGTATAATACATTGGGCGATATACCACAGGACCAGCCGAGCTCGGACTCGTTCTACGACAGCGACAACACCGAGGGCGAAGGCACCTCCGCGTCCGCCGTGGCCGCGCTCGCCAGCCACCAGCGCACCACCTCCGGATCCTCGCAGCATGATGACGAACACGACGAGGATGTCGATGGTAAGACCTCCTTTAGAGATCTGACGGGAAAATCTACTTGAATTATGCACCTGCTGTTCCTGTGCCTTCCAATATTTAAGCTATTTTGATATTAGAAGTTCGTTCAAATGTGTATTACTTTCCGAATACTTGAAACTTCTTGAAATATGCACCTAACCTTTTTCAAGAAGTTATTAAAGAAAATAAAACCACCGACGGCGGCCGACGGTAATCGAGTCGATCGGTGCTTTATCGGCAGAATTTCGTTTGAAGTCAAAAAAATATATATTCTTTTTTTTACACTTATCGAAGAAACATATAGAGCTTTTCTTTCCTTACTCAGCTGTACTGGAGGAAGAGCGCATGCGCATCGAACAGCTGACGGTGGGCTGGGATGACCCCACCCAGGTGAGCTGGGACGAGCCCGAGCAGTCCACTGCCGAGGCTGTGGAGCCACCAGCGGCGCCACTCTACAAGTGCACCGCACTCTACTCCTATGTGGTAAGTGGACAGACACTTTTCAGGGTTCCAAAAATCCGAGATACGAGCCACTATCAAGACCCTTGAGTTTGACATTCTTCTCAGGGTAGTCAGATAGGAAATGTCGACTCCAGCGTTCTCAAAAAAGAGACAAAAGCAAAAGTGATGATATGTTTATCCTACTTTAGAATAAATGATTTCATTTCATCAGAGTTTATCGGGAAGGGCTAATTAGCAGTCGGATCCAAGACGCAATCATTTCCACTGGACACACCGAGCTTCAATGTTTCGGTGATATTCATAGGTTCCATTGTAGATCCTGGCATACTAATGTGTGGCGGGCTAGTCTCAAAAAAAGACTACGACTGTTCGCTTTTATGGACGAGTCTACCGTATCACTACTGCCACCACCAAATCGCGATAAGATGTTGATGTGGACAACCTGCAGGATTACAACTTGCTCATAGTGGAAAAGAGATGCTCTACGCTGTACGCTTCCACGACCTCAACAGTTTTGAAGAAGTAGATCCACTGCTTAAACGTTACCTGTTTGAATGTACTCGTCGGAAGCGACCTTTACTGTTACGTCATGGGTAGAACTTGGGGTTCATGGTAGTTTAAGAAAATTAGATTCTTTTAAGCTGCAGTGTATCCCGTTGCTGCTATATTGCTACTGCAGCAATACGAAAGTCAATTGCTTAATAGAAACAGATAAATAGATAGCGGGTAGCTTGATTAAAAAATAAAATAGATATTCATTAACACAAAACCTAGGTAACACGTTATGTATCTACGACTTTCTAATTATGGAATGTAATCAATAAAGTGCTATAGGTTTTTCTAAGTGCCAAGTATTTTTGGTAACTTTACTACGGAACATTTATCAGAAACTAAGTCAATAAGTTATTATGCTCTCTTTGTGGTATATATTTTTACACACCTTCTCCGGCACTTTTTGTCAATAATAGGGATTCATGGAAGTAAACAGAAACTTATTTTTTAATCTCGATTCATATGACATACATCCTTTTAATTGGCAACGAAAGTACAAAAATAAGCTCCAGTTTAACAAACAAGTCAATGAAGCTTGTTTCATTCAATTCGTGGTCACACGCAGCATTAGCCCAATAGAAACACAATCATTGAAGCTAAAACCTCATTAATTTTACGACACATTTCCAGCAATCAGAGCATTTGTTACATCGAGGGCTCTCTTGTGAATACAAATGTCCCGGTGAGGTATTTTCATTGCAAAATTGACTCTTGCCAAATAAAAATGTGTCTCATTAAACTACTTTCATAACCGCGTTAAGTTGCTTCACATCGTTGCGCGCTGGCTTGTGAGCGTCTCCCTCGATATTAAGGCTCCCATAATTAACCTGCAACCAAAGTTTGTCAAAGTAATTAAACTTCATCTTATAATTAAGCGCAAGTTATCAGTAAACAAGGACTAGTTAACATAATGAGTTAGTTGAGATTTACTTATTTTAATCCTTTAAAATCGAACGCTTCATTTGTTTTAAAAGATGTAACAAAGCGTAGCATTTTCGTAGCTTCGGTTTACGTAGCAACTGCTACGAGATTTAAATTTGATTTTACATTCTTACACGAAGTATAACTGTCAAGCTTACAAGTTTGCAAAATACACTGAAAGCGATAAAGCTGTCATGTAGCTGAGCACGATGATCTTGAGTACAATAGCGGGCGGAAAAAGCTGTGTTATTCGGGAAGCCTCTGAAGTAAAGCGTGGTTTACGTGTACAATACCTGTCGGCTTAAGCAATCGGGATAGCGCTCAAAATACTGCTTTCAAATCCACACGAGTTCCACGAAATAGCAGATTTTGGTACAAAATTTAACTGTAACTGTTTCTTTTGAAATGAAAATTTTGGGTGGGTGAAAATTTGTGGCTTTTAAGCAATTACCACAAAATCCTAGAAAATGTTTCAATAGAAATAGCAGGACGCTACGTAGAAACAATATTTATGAAGGTTGATATCGAGTAATGGACCTCACGGACTCACTGGGTACATGACATGTGACATCTTGTTTGAACCACTGATCCGTTAACTTGGAAAAAGCATGTCATATTTTTCCCTCGGCTTTTACTCTACAGAGTGTAGCAAGAGTTGCGTGATTTTTTTGACGCCTGTTTTATGGAGCCAGTATTTAGTCCGTTGTTCTAACCTTTATCAAATGCGATATATTGGCGATACTGATGGATGTAATTTGGCTTCTCATTTTATTTTGATCACGGCCAGTATTGGACTTCATTTCGACTGATCAACAATTTGGACCGAATATAAAATAATTTCGGTTTAATGTAATCATTTATATCAATATCGACGTATATCTAAATCAGGCCCAAAATCCTGATGAGCTGTCCATCATCGAGAGCGAGCAGCTGGAGGTGGTGGGCGAAGGGGACGGTGACGGCTGGCTCCGCGCGCGCAACTACCGCGGGGAGGAGGGCTACGTGCCCCACAACTACCTGGACGTCGACCGCGAGCAGGTACTCATCAACTATTCAAACCAAACCTGTCAAATGTCAGGAGAATTTCCACCTTCGATGTATTTGCCGTACAATTCGAACACGCAAATAGATTTAAATATAAAGTAACTAGTTTTTCTGATTGTTTCAAAGGAAAAGTATCGATTTTCGATCGTTCTAGAACCTTTATCAAACTGCAATAAATCAGTTTCTTCCAGAACGAAAACTGAATTAAGCGGTCTTTAAATGTTTTAAGGTTGTACCAAAAAATATGTAGACAGTAACACATTATGTGCGAAAAGGAGGTCATAAAAAAGTAACTCTCCAAAAATTCTATTCCAATATGGGATTTCATATTTCTTCTTCTAGCCGTGCTCTAGTACCGGAGGACCTGGCCTGGTGTCCCAGATATCCTTCTCGTCCGTTGACTACACGGTCGAGGGTGAAGACGCAGACGTAGTGCAGTCTCCGGATCAGATCTCCGTGATCTCGGCCCCAGTGGCCAAGCCTGAGGAGCCGAAGGTGGCGGAGCCGCCTCAGATGGAGTCCTTCGTGGACGTGTGGCCGTCTACCGAAACTGCCACACCCTCGACCTCGGGTGCCAAGCCTGAGTTGCAGACCCTGGGCTACTGCTTCGCCATATACGACTATGATGCTGAAGGTTCTGATGAACTGAACCTTGAAGAGGGACAGGTGATATATTCAAACATAACTATCATTTTTAGAGTTTTGCTTTCTTTTCTTCCTATTTCTTCGGTGAATCGCAAATGTTTCATAGAAGATATGTAAACATGAGATGCCATCTAATAAATGCAATTTAAATTCTTCTTGCTTCACGTTATAGCTTTAGAAATCCATTTTCAAGATTATTAATTGTGTAAATTAATGTATTAAATTACCCAGATAATCCGCATCGTGTCCCGCCAAGCTCATGACGTGGACGACGGCTGGTGGCGCGGCGAGGCCAACGGCGTGCTCGGCAACTTCCCCTCACTCATCGTCGAGGAGTGCGACGAGGTCGGACATCCGCACAGATGATACAATAAACTATACATGACTTATTTATTTTTATACACCATTTTTTTCTTTTCTTTTACCTTTTGTTTTGTTTCTTTTTTAAGTATTTAAAGTGTTTATAAAATTTAAACAAAATGACAAATCGATTACAAGAAGCACCTTCCCTAAGTTATAGTCTAGGTAGTTATTACCACTTTTTACGGCAATTGTGAAACAGAGATACGTATGTCAAGTTTTTACAGTTGCAACAGAAGAGGTGGCATTAGTCCCAGGCCGATTAATAAAAATGATTGCATCTCAATTTGCTAATCTTCTTTTCTCTGAATACTTTGACAGTCACAATTTACCTCTAGAAATTGAGGATTTTGGAACTGAAAATCATTTTGGGATAGGTTAACTTTTATCAACGTGGGAAACAATGAAGATGATCAATTTCCCAGATGATAAAAATAAAGTATTGTCTTTTTATGTTCTTTTTTCCTTACCTCTTTTTCTAAAGTTAGTTTAATTATTTAATTAGTTTTTATTACGAAGTCATTTGACAATGCACCAGGTAAGTCTAGGGTGTTTTGGAAAAACAAGTGCAGTCTCTTGTAACGACTTCTTAAAAGACTGCGAGTTGTGGAAGCAAGAGGGCGAGCTAAACAATGTACTTTACATCTCACTTCCACCGTCCATGACGGCAAACAATCTTCACAAGAAAGTTCAAGTATCGAAAATTGTATTTTTAAATTCAAATTTAAGGTCAACTTGTAAAAATCAACAAAAAGTTTCTAACTTGTGTAAAAGTTAATAATTGGGTGAATTTCCCGGACCCAAAAATTGCGTGGCATCGATGAAATCGGTACTAAAAAGCATTGTTATAATGTTCTAACATTTTTTTTTAGGTAGATGACATAAAAATCTATCTGTAGCACTAAATATTTTATTAATATAATTAATAGGTTTTCCAAAAAAAAAGTTAAACCACATAATCTTTCATCGCCGTGTTTGTCCACGACTCACCTTGATGTATTAAAGTCATCATTGATCAAAAATGTATCGTTATTTATATTAAAACTTAGTTTTATTTGGTTCGTGAATAGTTAGAGTATTGACTCGGAATACATTTATTCAAATATTTACACAATACAACGTATGGTTAATAAAAAACCATTTGTCCCAGAACTACCTTTCATCGCCATGTCCTAAACATATTTGAGAATATTGCATATTCTAACGTTTTGCGTCGCTCCCGTTTTGCGTTAAACGTTGCATATAAGTAACGTCGAAAGGCTAGACAAGGAACGACGTGTGTACGTGCCTGCGTTTTCGAGCTATAATTAAAAGTATTCAATTTTTTTGGTACTGGACATTTTTTCTTTCATCGCCGTGGATAGGTCTAACTTCTATTTCAATAAGTTTTTAATCTCGATTGAGCATTCAATACAATGCCATTTATATTTAGCTTATTTGTAAAGTGTTCATTACTGTGAATTATTACCAGTTTTTTAGTAAATTGAATTATACCCCTTGATTTTCATCGCCGTGCTCTCATTTCCGTGGTTTCCGTGGACAAAATTTGCTATGGCAATGAAAAAAAATACACGGGAATGAAAAAAATATCATCGCCGTGCCTTGTAAAACAGTTTCCTTTCATTGCCGTGGCCACGTGTTTCATTTCCGTGACTTATGTTTGTTTCGCCACTAGACAGGAATGTATCTATTTATAGTTATATTATAAAAATAATATCATGTGTGACTGGATTTTTACACATTATATTCTATTATTATTGCGTATAAATTAATAGTATTTATTTTTGTTTCAATGATTAACTTTATCATTTAAATATTCTTGTACACTATAATAACATTTCATTGCCATGGACGCCTGTTTCATTGCCGTGCATGCATGTTTCATCGCCGTGGCACGGAATTTTCAATCTTGTATATCTCGTTAGTTTTTTAAGCTATCTGCTAGATATTAAGCAAAACTGCATATCTGATCGAAAACTTGAGAAAACACTATTTTTTATTGTTCTAAAGTGGAAGAATAAAAAATCCACGGAAATGAAGATTTTTTTGGACCTGTTGAAATTCACCCAATTGTTAAAGTTTTTGTTTATTTTTGTTCTCCCCTTTTTATACGACTTCCTAATCGGATTTTGGCGTTCATGATTCTTAATTCTTTGATTACTGCCGTAGTTCGTTAAGACGTTTCTCCCTTTGTCTCTACATTTCGTTTGACAAAACACGTGGGGAACAGGCTGAATTCTATAAATATTTTCTTAGTTTACCAGAAAATGTTATTGTGTATTTACATTTGGAACATTCAGCATGTATTATATTCTATGTCACACGTGTAAATTGGACTGCTCAGAATGGCGAGCCACTGAGTGGCGTGGAGGACTGGACGCCTCTGGCGGCGGCTCCGCCGGTGTTCGCATCCCCACCTACCTCGCCCCCCGCTGAGGATGACCGTAAGACAACACCCTGTATGCCTGAAAATAAACGAAAGGGGACCATTTTGTTAAAAAAAAACTCAATATTCATAAAATTTTGCCATGTAGAGTATGACTGAAGACAAATGCGTTCACGTCCAGTCAACAGAACGCATTTCATTAACGGTTATGGTTGTGATCAACTGAAATGCATACCTAAATTCTTCTTCTTGCGTTTAAGTCTAAACTTAAACGCCCGCTATTCCATCAGACTGAGGTGATGAGATATCAGACAGCTGATTACATCTGCTCAAACGATATTACTTATTGTAAAGTCTCTATATTTGGTTTTTTGACAAGCAGCCGCTTCTACCATTTATGTACGTACTCTAAGTACACAACCGTACATATTCACAATTGCAGTCGACTTTGCATACTTAAACGGTACTTGAAACCAATTCCCTATTAATTACAAGATTGTTGTAATTATCAGACTGTCAAGGCAATTCGAATAGAAACATTAATAGGACTGTTTAGTCGCATACACAAAGAGAATTTTTTATAAAGTAATTTGTGATTGTCGTCAGAAGTGGTCCCCTTTCAGGAATTGTATTATATCCAGGATTTAATGGTTTTGTCCACATACCATAGTGACGTTAGCTTTAGCTAATTGGGTTTATAAAATCTGATTTGGTTCCCAATTGTCATATTTATAAGCACGGCTAGTCGCAAGTCAGACGCCACATTAAATGCATGTTTTGCACGAAAGTTAATAATATTATGTAGTCAAACAAAAATGTCGTATGACAACAAATTTGTATGTAAACTCAATTCTCGCCTCCACTCATCGGGAAAACGGAATTATGACTGTTGATTTGCACTTCAATACAAACTCATGTGACTTTACCGCGCCATTGAATGATTCGGTCAGAATCGTTTTTTGTTTAATTTGATAGCTGTAAAACTGTTGATGATTGACTGAAGATTTTTGTTTTCACATCTGACAGTTAAACGACATTAAAATGCGTTGTACTGAAATATAATGTCTATATAGCGATGTCTACAGTCAATAGCTGTCGATCTAGGTACTCAAAAAATACAAAACGTTCAAAAATATTTATAATTTTTGCATGGTAATTAAATGGGCAAGTCGGAGCCAAATATCACCAAAACAAAGAATTAAATGAAAACCTATCTGCTTCTGAATGACAATGCGTTTAAAAGAATGTAAAAAACCTTCACAAGATATTAAGTTAATCAAATTTTTGCCTCCAAACCACAAATATTACACAAGCACAAAGCTTCAAACATGAAACACGACAAATATTGTCAAATACTACCTCGACACCCGTTCACAGCTTCAGTGTTTTACGACATACGTGTGTAAATATGCATACCTATATGTAATGGTCACATATTTTAGCATGGTTTCAAACGTACTCATTGCCATGGAATCGATTAAAATGAAAGCGACAGTAACGACACATTGAATCCGAAAATGTTCATGAAATTACAAACAAATGAAATCGTGGAATAACGGTTTTGATGACACTATTCATATTCATGTTTAACGAGTCATGGCAATTAGCACTGGCGTTCGGATACGTGATTTGCATGCGATATTTTGCACACAATTGGTTGTGTAGGCTGATATGTGTTATGTATGGACGCTGCCAGTGATGAGCAATGAGAACAACAACGCGAAAGGGCCCGCGCCGCCGCTGGCGCCGCCGCCGCCGCCGCCGCCCGATCTCGGCGACTCCATGGATAGCCAGCCCGACTTCAGCTTTAATCTTGAGCTTAGTAGGAACCAGCAAGAGCATTACGGGACCCAGTTCACTGCCCCGGCAGTCACCATTGTAGGTAAGTACGATAACCACAACATGAGAGTTCTTGTCACTTTTTTGTATAGGTCCGACTTAAATCGTTAGGATAACCAATTTTGGGTACCTCATATTGTATTCTGAAATAATCAAGGAGTTAAGTTTTTTTATCAAAACTTAACCTAAAAGTATAAGAATGAGCTTTTCGAACTAAGATACTTTTCATGTCTACTATTATTGGTAATGATGGAAACAGACGTTTTAAATCATCTGTAAAAAGATGCATCTAGACATTTTAATAAATATTAAAATGCTCAAATCATAACAATGTTGTACAGTGACATAGAAAAGTGTAAAGAAAACTTGAAGATAGATAAAACTCGTAGGATTTAGAGAACCTACCCTCCTCTTTAAATACCTCAGTGCGAGTCGACTGCCCTTTTTACAAAGGCCGCAGTTATGCTTTAACGGATGGTGGTAGGTTGGGATTCAATGGGGTTCTGCTCTTAACATTCCACGATGAAATAAACATAATAATGTTGAGTAAGATGGCCTTGTCTATAGCTTTCAACGTATAACTGTGAGATCTAACTGTTCTGTATAATTCTAATTGTGTGCAATTTGTGTTTTAGTTTTAATTAAGTGTGAATTTTTTTCCATGCTTCAGTTGATGAAGTCGTCGGTGAAATGTATGACGAGGTTTGACTCTTGATACAAATCTATACCTCTCTGCCCTCTGTATACGTCCCTGTTTGTTGCTTGACGGAGCTTCTCACACTACTCGTAGCTTGTTGCTGTTGTTTGTTTACGACTAACGCGATTCTACCGCAGGAACCAACACGGTCTTACCTACTTATATAGCCTTTTACTTTGTACCTTTTAACATTCAAATTTTCTAACACAACCTTTTTTCGGTAGCCCACGTCATCATAGCATGTCGCTTTAATGCATGTCTACTTTCGGAATGCCTGAATCTTCAGTTTGACAGCCGGTGCCTAACTTAACAAACTTCTAATTGGCCTTCTTGCATACCTTACTGATGTAATCGTAGCATAATTGAATACTTTCTGTGATCAGATCGAGGCGCTCCCCGCCCCGGTGCAAGCAGTGCCGCAGGTTGAGCAGCCCTCCGAGGACTGCGGGTTAGGCGTGGCGCAGATCGTGATCACTGCTGCCACGCCTATGGTGGAGGAGCCCGAGCAGCCCTTCCCTCCACCAGAGGCCGAGGTGAAGGCCGAAGCCGAGCCCGAGGCAGAGGCCGAAACAGAGGGTGAAGCTGCAGGAGAGGCGGGCGAGGGAGGCGAGGCCGGCGGATCAGTCGCAGAGGAGGCGGAGGACGAGGAATCATCGCTGTCGGAGCAGACGGCGGTGTGCCTGCGCGACTCGGACTCGGGCCCCGCGGACGCGGCGCCGCACCCCGCGTCCTCGTCCACGGGCTCGGAGGGCTCGGGCCCGCCCACCGCGCCCGCCAGCCCGCCCGGTCCCCGCGCCGGTCGCGCCAGCATCCCCGACGAGCTCGACTCCGCGCAGCTCGCGCGCCTGCAGGACCTCAAGGAGTCCAACGCCTAAGGCCTCTTCGACCGTCTACATTAGACCGTTTCTCTGCTGTCAGTATTAGCATACTACCCTCGCTCGAGTGAGCCTATTCTTACCCAGTATTATACTCACCAGGTGTTTTGATGTGTGTATTCACACTATTTTCATTTTCAAAACTATATCGCTGAATGTAACCCCTGCAACGTACCCCAACCAGTTCAGATTTAATAAAATTGTGTAGATCTAAATGTTTATTTATCTAGCGAAATTTAAATATCAATTTGACTAGATGTTTTTATTAGCTAATGTTTATAGATGTTAGTACATTTAATGTGAATTTATATTGTTTCTAAGACTTTATAATGGAAAATTGGAAATAATGATAAAATTGTCGGTGATCCGTTGTGCGTAGAGGAACGGTCGGGACATGTAGATTGTACTGTATATAGCTATTAATACTTATTACTATTAATAAGTACAGGAGCACATTCTAGTACCTGCGAATGGAGGGTATGTTAGAGGCGTATGTTAGTGACGCGGCGTGTTGACCTGCCATCGCCCCTCGCTAACGCAGACCAGACCAAATAACACACAAACAGGGCAGTCTGGTCCAGTGGGCAGTCGAGACCAATGCTCAGCGACCCGCACAACAGCGAGCGGTCAACACGCAGCGTACCGTTGTAACTAAGCTCCGCCACTGAAGTTGACATCGAATTCGGGTAACGCTCGTTCATTCGGCGGCGGACGGTAGGATTAGGAAGATACAGGGTGTTACTAGCTTCTCTTTGGTTACCTCCCTGCGACACCGCCGCTGTGACGTCATCACCAGCGGGCTGTGGACCCGTGCTCATACCCAAGCAATACTGTTGAGACCACTCGGTGACCAGATATCCTAACTCCCTCGTAGTTGATTGTTACGCATTGTTGATATTAATTTTACGAAACTGTTATTAGATCACGTTAGCGCCCACGTCGCGTCTCGCCGAGACATCGATTACGTTAGCTTTGTTATCACAATTCATGTTTCTGAAGCCAAATAATTTCTGCTTAAGATGCTATTCGACAACTACATGTTCCTTTTTGGGGTTGTTATGTAACGGAGGTGTATGGTGCAGCGTGCACACCGCGTGGACGCGGGCGTCAGTGACGTCACATCTCAGATCACCACAGGACGTTTGGCTGTAGGACATCAAGTACTCGGTCTCTCGAATGTTCATGTTAGACCACGTAGACCTGGCACACGTTTGTGTTAACAATAGTATTCACATATTTGCATTTAATCGATTAATCGTCGTACGTAGATCAATGTTAACCAAGTAGTTATTAGCTGTTTAACGATGTGATTAATGTGTTGTGTTTATTTAATAAAAATATATCAATTATTCTATATTATTGTTAGATATACATTCTTTAACAAACCCGTAAAAACAAGTGGTTCATTAACCCATCGGTAGTTTTCGATTGCGCCTGCGCCGCTCGGCTAGAGAATGTTTTTCGTCACCTCGGGAGTTCAACAATCAGTTAACGTCACAGGATTGTGTTTTTACGGGTTGATCCACGTTTCATGAAATAAAAAAATAAATAAAAAAAATCCAAAAAAAGTGAGAGGTATGTAGCACTCTGTGTAGATTAATATTGTCACTGTATCAAACGATGCACAGATTTATAATGTTGACTGTAACTATACTATAGGTGCAAACTATTGTTGTTTGTGATACCTAATTACCTACCTTATATCTATACGATACATAAGTGTTGCTTTTACTTTAGAGAACTGAATTGATAGAGTTCTGCTGCTGAGATTATCTGAATTAAACTAAACGCAACTTATATAAATGTTTCATTTCTGTATGTCAAATGTTCTGTGCTGTTATCCCGACTGGCGGTCCTATATATCCATGTATTATCAAGCTGATGACGTAGCACAAATTTTTAGAAGATCATAGTTTATGCAGGTACTGATGTAAGAGTGTTGTAGAGCAAATAATATATCGAACGTTAAATAATTTTAATCTGAAAGTTGGCTAACAACTGTAATGTAGATGTTGGAATTTAATAAATTAAAAGAAAAACAGGGTTAGTGATTGGCTATCAACCTACATGGTGTCTCGAACGCAATTAAGATGACAAAAAATTAAAAAAAAAAACGCCCACAAGAAAAATGGCGGGAGCTAAATAATTTATACAATCGAAAAAATGTTAACCCTGTATCGTATAAACGAGGCCTAATGTAACGCACATATAGCCACATATACCAAGGCTTTGGAAATAAGTACTCTATTATAAAACTTAATATAATATACAGTTATTATAATGTTTCAAATAATCTCAGCATATCGGACGTATGATAATTAGAATAATAGAAACAATTAGTATTCAAATATTTATACCTACTGTTTAAAGACTATTGTACTATTATACAAGATTGTAGTTGAAGTTAGGTGCCGTGTGCAATCCCTGAGAAACAAAAGAAATCTGTAGAAAACATTAACATGGAACAGACTGTTACGAAACCCCTGATGGATTGTGATCAATAATGCCAGTCTATAATGGCCCTATGCTGGGCACATGGCTCTTGAAAAGTAGACAAGGAATGAAAATTGGTTTCTCATAGAAAATAACATCTTTTCTATACAATTGTAATAACATCAACCGCCCTGATAAGGGTCATTGTACAAGTTTTAACGATCCAAAATATTGTACTAACAGAAACGAAACTATGTCTAACGTCTATCAGGGTTTTTGCCAAACTCTGTATATTCTTACGAAAAAAATCAATGACCAATAATAGCAACCATTTGGCCGGATTGTAAGATCTCCTTCGAATCTGTCTCAGCTTGCAACTGGTAAACAAGTGCCTTGTTGATATAGCATGTTGCAGCCAGCACCACACTGCCGAACAAACGATCATTAGCGAATGTTAGTGAGCCCGCGACGCGTGACGTCATGACGAGGCTAACCAAATTGTGTATTAAAAACGTAGAAAATTTTATGTTAACATTACTTTGTAGTCTTAAATGTTTTGGATTGAGGTTTTAGCCTAATTTATTTTCAATTCTATTTGTGTTTAGGCTGCTCTCCCGCTGCGATGGTGGCGTAAAAATGCGAGTCGTGCTAGTTTGACGCACGGCCTGTAGGTTTACGGGCGCAGGCCTCGCGGGGGGCGCGGCAGCCTCGTATATTGCAACATCTAGGGACGCAACAATGGCACGAAGTCAGCATTTCTTTCTTAGGCTTTGATCTCTGATGAGTTACATTTGGTCCTCATTTAATTGAAATTTCGGTCCTCGGTACTAATCGATCCGGTCGCTTGGTGTTCAGTTCCTGATGCATGAGGTTTGCACGCGGCACGGTGTGTAAGGATATAAAGGTTATAGTTAATAGCGGCCAGCATAAGGCCGCAGGTTTGGTGTACGGTTGCTTTAATGTTCCCCCAACGCATTTTCGACCTGCAATAAACTTTCTTAAATTTAAAATGTTGTTTCATTTGTGAACCTTTTTAATAGATCCTGAAAAAAATGAGACAAAACGCTGACGACAAAGAGTTTATATTGCAAACCTTTTGTCACTTATTTCGGCTTAAAGCCTTAAAGCAACAACACTCCTTTCGCTATTATCCACATGGATAAAGTACCTTCAAGTATAATTGTTCTAACTCATACTAAATATCTGGGTGTAGTAATTGATCACCGACTCAAATGGTATAATTCTTTAAGTTTTGACTGGCCTCTAGATCAGGTGGTAAAAGGCTGTGACTGGTATACCAAACCTCGTGGGTTCGATTCCCCACACCCATACCCATATTTCAAGCTTGTTTATTTTGAGATTCAATGGCGCTTTTGGAAAATTATTGAAGATAATAGTCCTCAAGGCAATGAGGTGTCTTAAAAACATAAGTTTCCAAACAACGATGAAACGTCTGTACTCCGCTTCTGTAAGCATTTTAAACAATTTAAACCCCTTGGCAAGTCTTTTTATCTAAAAACTCAGTTTATAATACAGAACTATTAAATTGAAATTAAAAAATCCTCCGATCCAAGAAAGTACGCAATCATAAAAAGAAACGATATACGAAAATCCGTTTCATTCCGGGTTTCCAGGGTTTCATCCGCCATTTCGAGCATCAGGTCCTCGTCAATTAGGAATATGAAGAGAATGAGTCAAGACAAATCCAACGAGCCTAAACTCGATGAGTTTACTAAAAGGCAGATCAGGGTTACGTCTCCTATCTTCAAGCCCTAACAGCAGCCCAGCTCAATGGTTCCAGAAGACATTAGTGTTTCAAATATCAGATCGCACATATGCTTGCAACTAAACTGAGCGTATAACATTCCTATCACACCTAACAAACGACCTAATGACCTTGCATTAACATTATTTTAAGCAAATAAATCTTTGTCTTTGTCTTGCAGCCCTGAACCGATTTCCGCCAAACATAGCAAAAAACTTGACTAATATACCTTTCAAACTAAAGAAACTGCACTAAAATCGGATCATCCGTTTGGGAGCTATGATGCCACAGACAGACACATACACAAACACACGTCAAACTTATAACGCCCCGTCGTATTTGCGTCGGGGGTTAAAAAGAAATTTCTACTAATACTTATTCCCTGCACTTTATCGAGTAAGTTCAATATTATGTCATTTTCCAAGTCAATTTCACCAAAATTAAGGGATTGTTGGAGCGCTACGTCTTCAGCTTCGATGCTACGTGTATCGTAGGCTTGCTACGAAACGCTACGAAAGATTTCCGTTGCTTGGGGACAGCGTTTACTTGAAGTAATTGTCCCTACCTTTATTTGGCAGGCATTGTAAGTTCCCAAGACGTTTTAATGTCTCATATCAGTGTCACAATATTCCTAAAAAAATGCAAGCGAACTGGTGTACAAGGCAAGAGCTTGGCTGATTGTTTTTAACCTGGATGTCTGATAGGTTAACACGAAGCCGCCGGTAGGACGTTATTTTTATAGATGACTAGCTGTCTCGGCGAACTACGTACGGCTTAACAGTCGATGATAACAGCGGAGACAAAATATTAAGGGTGGTCAACCCGTATTACTTAGGGGTATGAAAAATAGATAAATAGTGATATTTGATATTATATATTGTTTTGAGACCGAAATTGCAACATTGGAAGCGAAACTAGAAAACAACTGTTTTTACTTTTTTGCGAGTGCTTTCATTTAATAATTCAAAAATAAGAGAAAATTATAATAAAAGGAACAACACCATCCTGACCGCGACAGGATTCGAACCTGCAACCTTCGCACCCTAAGGCCGATGCCATATCCGTTAGGCCACGCGGTCGTTATTCATAGAAGTGAAACAGGGGATCATTAATACAACCATTGCGTAATATAGGTGTTTTAATTGTTTCTATTTATTAATAAAGATATTCTAAATTCAATATCTCGATTTTTCGAAGACCTATAATAATTTAACAAAAAAAGAAGTTATTCCTATTTCAGGGCTTCGTGATCAAATGGATACAAAAGGAACCCTAGTGCTGAGTCTCCGCTGTCTGCTCGTCTGTCACCAAGCTGTATCTCATAAACCATGTTAGCTTGACATATAATTTTTCATGATGTATTTTGTCATAATTACTGAATTATATTGACCATATACCTAACATTACACAATATGTAAAAGTTACGAAGCACATATGAATAATATCTCTGTAAATAAAAATGAATCCCTATTTCCCTGAGTCACGGCATCACGCATGAAGGGCTGATTCGATTTCGGTAATTCTATTTTTGTTGTATTTGTGAAGAGAAGGTTCTTTTAATGTTATTTTTGAAAAAAATACTTATTTTTGAAAAATTTCCCAGAAAATAAGAAAATTTTATCACAATATTAGGAATACTTAACCACCACATTAAGTAATCCTAACTTTTGTTACGATAGTGATTTTTTGGATCCATCTCCGTCCCCAATAATATAAAAGCACCGGCAACGGGATAATAATAATATTAGTGTAGATGAATAGACTGAAAAAACCAGAGCGAAAAACTCACACACCATCAAACATTCAAAGGTAACGAACATAAACATTAAAAGAAAATACAGACGTATTGAAAACTTCCTTCTATTTGAAATTGTTTAGAAAAGTAGATTGGTTGACTCAAAAACCATACATTTAAAAAACGACAATATATCTGTGACCTGAAGGACTTTAAGAGATTTCCGAAACGGCATAGAATTAATAATAATATTTGAAAACTTTCGCACAACGCCATCTAGTCCCAAAGTCTCAAACTAAGCGAAGGCTGAGTCTACCATATGAGTATCAGACAACCCATAAATAAACCTCTGTGAGCATCGCTTAACCTCTTTACCGCTGAAAATTATCCGAGGATCAATTATTTTACGTTATGTAAAGATATAGATGGAAATATTTTACATTATGTACAGACAAATAGAAAGAACAGTTTTTTTTTTATTCTGCCTTAAACAGCTGTTTTCTAAATACTATGATTTAGATGGCAGGCTTTACTATTTAGATTTTATGGATTCAGGTCCAAACAGTTGTATAAGTTAGTAGCATAAGTTTTGTATGACTTATACAATATAATGTCAAATACTCACATTTAGAGAGTCGGTTACGACAATAAAACACATGTCTACAAAACTTTATTTAATTTATTATACAGAAAATTATTGCATTAAACGCTTACTATTAATAATACTTAGGAACGGAGTAAATAGGACTGTCAGGGTAAACGAAGACGGGGGTTGGTCACGTCGACTGCGTTAATATTTTGATCAATCGAACAACTCAGTACTGCTATAAATTGCTGGACGTAGTCTTCCGTACCAGGAACTGTCTGTCCTCTTACTTTCTCTATACAGTCCTAGGTACTAGCAAGCTCTTTTAGGCTTTCCATCACGCTAGGAATCATCCTACACTCATCAGACTCCATTCACCATTTAAAAGAAAACACCTTCCTTCATTTAAACAACCAAGAGCTACCAGTTACTTCATTCTGAAAACTCTTGAAACCAATATAACCCGGCAGTCTTATTTACCTCACGCGACTATACTTATACAATATTCTAATTCATTGCGAGATTTTACAAATTTGTCACTTTTACTTAATGAACATCAAATTACCAAACATTACAATAACAGGGATAGTAGACAGTAAAAATATATAAAATCGTTTAGTATGACTGATGTCAATATATAATATTAAATTCATTTTCTGTGTGCAGTACGGAATGTACTATACAACAAGATTAACTTCGTCACATATAAATACTGCTTCAGAACACAATTAAAATCTTTTCGAACAAGTTTTATATGAAAAGGATTTTCTGTACACATCATATTATAGGACCAAAGTAATGGAAAAGATAAATGAAACGGGAATATACTCGATTATGTTTGTCGTTTTATTGCGGAGCTTCTATCACTTCATGTCGCATCATTGAATCAGGGCCCCGATTCTGCTATTTTACAACGGTCGATGAATGAATGGCAATTGGATTAAATTTGATATTATAACTATTCTCTTAAGCTTTTTGCCAATACAATAATTGGAAGTTAACTGTATTGACCCTGGGTGTACCGTCCCGTAATGAATTTACAATTATTGTGTAGAAAAATGCTTAAGAGTATACGAAAATTGACATTTTAAGCCAAATTTCATTCATTCATCGGCCATTTTAATTAACAGAATTGGGGCCCAGCTCCTGATCATTATATTATTGCATTGATAAACAATTTTAGCACAATCAGCAAATGGGGACATTTGGGGAAAAACTTGAAAAACGACTTCCAAAACTTGAGTACGGACAAAAAACAGCTAAATCTTAATAAAAACTCGTAACTTGAAAAAAAGATTTTTTTAAATGGTCTAAATCTGTTAAGAAGGCTAAGTATTATTTAGGTTCAGACTATTCGTTTCTTCGAGAAGTTATTCATGTCTATAAGAAAGCGGTGTTCATTATACGAGCGGTCTTCGTCCACGCTGTATACGCATGCAACAATGATTGTGCACATAACAAATCGTCCGGTTAGCACCAATCAAGTCAAGTATTGTAAAAATAGGTTCAAGTGCCTGCACGATACACATGCAAGGTCAATCTGTATGTTCGTATTCTTGCATACGTCTTAGATACAATAATATGGCAAAATTAATTATTGAATTTCATTATCATTATTATTTTCACCCTGTTTATCATTTATGACGAACGTTTCGTACTTTACGGGTTTAATGAGGACCTATTTCTTAGGTTTCTCTATTTGTTCGTCTGTCGCGAGGCACATTGTATCTCATGAATCGAGATACATAGTAAGACACTTGGAAATTTTAAATAAATACTAATTTCAACGAATTAACAATCAGGTTCTTTGTTTCTAATATTTTTCTATATTTTTATATACATGTTTTTATATATAGAATAAAAGACTTTTTATAGATAATAGCACCGAGTCTGAGATTGGTTATTTCCATTAATTTCTACAGCCCTTACTTTTCACATAACATGTGAAAGGATAGGATATTATCCTTTTCACCTACTTTTAGACCCTTCTCTATAATACAATGTATGTCACCTGTCATAATATAAAAAAAAATAACAAATGTTTTTAAAACTCACGATAAACTTACATAACTTACTTAAAAAGTTCATTTATCAATTACTATTATGTTAAAAATGCAGTCATAAAATCTTACCTTACATATAAAAATAATAATACTTATGGTAAATAGCAGAAGGGTAATTTCTGCTGCTCAGGCGAAGTAATGGAGAACCGTCGATTGATCAGCAAGTGTCCCAGATTGACGGCAGCATCTGAAAACAACAGATTATGTATTAGACTATGTTACATAGTGGTTTCTTAGGTTTACGCGAATTTTAAAAATTGAAATGACACTACTTTTACGGTCACGGGCAGACTAGAAAGTAGTTAGACAATGTTGAAATAGATTTACTGTGTGATATCTTTAAAGTTTGTAATTTTATTCTAATACACCACTGACAACTATTTCAAATATTGCAAAACTTAATTATATGACTTATGCAATTGCAGAAAAGCCTTGGAACATCAGTGACACATTTATCTAAAAAACTAATCTTGCTGTGCTCGACAGGGTCCATAATTGTTTCTCTTATTTTTACCCACCAACTTTGTACACATTATGGAATGCAATAAAGTTATTGATTGATTATTGATTTGCAAACAGCATAATTTAATCTACGTTCTTTAATGATGAGCCAAAATTAATATATATAAAATAAGGATTCTAGAATTTTATGTTATATTCATGCAGATGACGCTTATGCAGGAATAAGACAATTAAAATAATGGTGTCATGGTCAGTTTAAAATTTTAATTAACATTATTTCTTTACTATGCCTCCTTAATTAGTAGTCTGTGTTAATTTAAGCAACATATTAATATAAAGTACAAAAAAGGCTGTAGTCTTCTAACTTCTAACCCACCTTTTTCCTGTGTGATGAGTGTGTTTCATGCATACTGTGCTGATTACCAACCCTCGAATCAGCTCCCAATGACAAAAATGGTAGCATGTGGTAGATATGACCCTTTGAGCCTCCCAAGTCTGAGTGTGCTGCAAAAGGTTTGAAATATATCTATAAAAATAACCCAATTTTAACTATAGACTAATGAAAATGTATATTTCTAGCCGGATCATCTGTGAGGTTTTGCCATGGCCCTGGGCTACAAAAGGCAAGGGAAAACTTGGGTCGGTTTTAGTCAGGTATAGTCTGACACTTCCTTTTACTCAACCCAAACCGAGAGGAGTAATTTAATAAAAAACTAAGTTAAGGTATATGATATTAATGGCAGTAGTGCTCACCAGAACTTTGTTATTATTGATATTGGCTTCACACAATGATTTTCGTGGCCACTTCCATCTCCAAACTGATCCATCATCCACCACCTCCATCTTCAACTCAAGAAGTTGTCAGTTAGTGCTGTTTCCTGGAAGATACATGTAATTTAATGTAAGTATGACCGATTAATATAGTTAAATTAATCATATAAAGAACATAGGAAATGCATTAGATTACAGTTATTATAAATTCCATTGAATATTCTCTTAATCAATTAATTGGATCTTCTACTGACACTTGTGACAAGATCCTGAACCAAAAAAGCATTTCTACTGAACAATCGCAATGCTAAATATGCTATGCAACAAGGCATAAATAAACACTATTATTAATCAAACAAGCACTTATAAAGAACACCGCAAATATCAATAAATTAAATAAAAAATATATTTCAATTTATTGGTACGTACAGTAAGAGTGAATACTAATATGAGTGAACGTTCAAATATGCTATTACCAATATAATTCACAGTGCACTATCATAAATCACATACAAGGTCTTTTCAATCAAAGAGGTTTGACTCTGGCACATTACAATTGGAACTTTTTACTTTTACTCACCAGTATTTGGGACAATTGTCACCACAATAGATGCCGCTATCACTTGACCAAAAGCATTTTTTACAACTGTAATCTCTATGTGATATGTTGGCTCTTCCAGCTCAGCCATGACGATGAATACATTCAATTAACTTGAGCATGCAGGTAGTTTCACACATGCTCTTACATTGAAACCACATTATGAATTAAACTTTTACACACCTACTGTGTATGAGACGAAATGTTAACTGTTTTAGCGACAGTGAACTCTATACCGCCGTTTTATATATGAAGGAAAAGAACACTGCAATAGTGCAATTCTAGGACAATCAGCCTGTGTGACATTTGATTGTTAATTTCAATAGCAGGCTTGTCATCCACACAGATTCACTTGGGAGCAGTTGCGAAGAAAAAAACACAGTTTGCAGGTTTAAAAAGTTACGAAATAATTACAAAATAATATCAAAAACTAGACTTCTACTTCGGAAGCCTTCGAATATCGAGGCTTAAAATGGTTTAAATGTATCGAAATCTCCTCAACTTCTGTCAATATAAAAGAGATACATACCTTGAAGGGTAGTAATGATGCCGGTTAATGCTTCTTCAAGGGTATTTCACTATAAATCGTGCCAGGAAATGCCACAAACTCCGAAATAAATAAATACTGAATGTCAAATTTGCCGCTATGACATTTTGATGTTGACAGTGTTTTGCTAACGCGCTGTCAACACTAGGAAATAAATCCAAACGAATTATTTAAATATTACAAATCAAGTATGCTTTGAAAACTTGTACAAGATTATTTTTGTAAGTAAATGAAAGCTAAATAAAAGGTACAATGTAGGTTCTGAATGAATGAAACTTAGATTTACACTAAGTTTAGGGCAGTGTGACCAGTTTCCATCTTTCAGCTCAATTAATATTCATAATTTCGAACAAAAAATAAAACCAAGATTTCCTATCATGACCTAAGTATGGCATAACGACATGACTAGGGAATAATTGGATGCGGAAGGTATTTATCCGAACCTGGTCGTGTAAAATCGTATGGTAATGACTACTGTTCAATGAATACTGACGTCACTGCGTTATAGTAATATACCTAAATTGGAAACTGCAATTTCTGATAAATATTACAACATAAAATACGAAACCCAGCGTCCCCAATAAACACCAACGGTTGGATTTCGTGGGTCGCTAATAACCCGATTCATAAAATTTATTTTGACTCGCTAAGTTGTTGGCTTTTATTTTTGTTCATAGAGCTCATGTACACGCTGCCTTAGAGAGCTGCTAGGCTACCTTGGACATTGACGCACTGATTGACGAAGCGACATCTACTGTCAAATAAAATCATCAGGTGACTGGCTTCAGTTTGATTAGTTTCAAAGAATCCATATTAGATGGCCTGACGATCGCAAAGCATCTCCTGAGCTTCATTTACTCACTCTATTTTTGCTCTATTTATAGACCAAGACCAAGAAAGAATAACCAAAAATAACTGGATAATAAGCCTTAAAGTAGTTTTCACGCATCCACCATTATCCTCCAAACAAATCGTCTTAACCTTCACCTCCAAAAAAAAATGCGTCAAATACCAGGCGAACATAAGCGTGACGAGATGTCAGCCAGCCCAAACCGAATTTTTAATTTCAATACACAGTTCGGTAACAACCAGGATTGTTTCTTTTTGCTACTCAGCGTTAGAGGGCTTTTTTATAAACGTTAGGGGTGATCGGAAAATACGTCCTCGAGTTATGAGGTCCTAGTACTCAGATTTGAAATATCACCCTTCCCTCTCGGCCAGTTTTTGACTGAGTGTGTCAAAGATTCCAAAGAGCTTAAGCGCTATGCGCTGTCTGCCAGACTGAGTACCTTTTGAGGAACATTCACATCAGTGGACGGGATAAGACTGGACTGGACTGACTGGATTGGATTTTTGCAACACAATTTTGAGACCCTTCCCGATAATCAAACTGAAATTTTCAGTGTAGCTTAAACTCAGGGACAATGCTATTTACAACTATAAACAAAAGTCGGATAGAATGTCATTAAAAACGTGGATTTTTTTCTTTTTATTAATTCTTAATTATTTTCGGAGTATTTTAGGGTTTAAAATGTTTTTTTCTTTTTATTGCTATTGACAACAATTATTTTAAGAATATTTATAAGCATTTATGAAAGAGAAGCCAGCAGGGCTGCCCGCTATGAGTGCCGAGCTTACAGCCCAGTTCCACGATTTATTAGGCGTACCTATCTAAAGGAAAATGGGATTCCTGTAAGATAATCTTTTACCCTTTGGGTACCCGTACCCAAAGGGTAAAAGCTGAAACTTTTGCATATCATTATGACTTCGCCTGTTTATCTTTCCGTCTGTTGCCAGCAGGCTCAGGGTTAGTAGCTGCTTCGAGCTTGTCGATCGAATTTCTCCGCTATCAAATATTGCAGTGTAGGTATGTCGCCTAATATATCTGCACGAGTTTTATTTCTGCGTGTATTTTATTACCATAGTAAAGGAGTATTCGCTAAAAATATTTGTGTTGTGTATTGGAATGCATTCATGTAGACCTACTGTTTTACTTTATGATCCTGGTTGTGTGCCCTTGTGTTTCTATATTGTTTCTCTATTAATTTATTAAACCAGAAGAAAACTTTGGTTCAGTAACAATTAAGAAAAATACATTAAAATAGGTACGTATGAATATGTATTATTATTTCTAACTGTAGCATAAAAGGGTATCAAAAACATTACGACTCAGCTGAGACCGTTACAAAAGAACAAACAAAAGAACTGATTCAAATCACGATTGGTTCTATGGTTATCTGACATTCTGCCAGTTTTAGAAGTAACTATCGATATAAAGAAAACAGTTGCATTCTTCATAATTCTAACAGAAAGGTCTCGAGGTGAGTAATATCGTCATAATATCTAAAAGCTGCAGTATTCTATTCATAAATGTAAATGTAAGGGTTGCTTTCAACCAGGGCTATGTCTTTTTCCAGTTGTTTTAATTCTTGTTCCATTTTAGTCTTGCGCAGGATTTTAGGGATGGTATCCGTGAGCATCGGCAGCTGCAGGAAAGCTTTTTGCATCAACGACCAGTTGTATTTCAGGTCCTGGAATAAGAACAAATGGTTATTTAAAACGTTCAGAGTGTAATTCTGGACTACTTGCCAAAATAACACTAATCTTACTTGAAGTAGTTTCAGTCGGTCTTCAGCGCTGATTAGCTTACACAAGCTTTCCTTGGTCTCCTCGGCGTATCTGATCTTTTCCAACGTCTTCTGTATTTTTCTGTTCCTCTTCACAAGGTACGCTGGCATTTGTCCGAAATCGGGTCGGAGACAGTATTCAGGCACCTCGCCGGAACCTTTGATTTTCTTTATGTGGCCATCTCGTGTGTCTACCAGTCTACGCAAAATGCATACATAAATAAGTAGGTACTTAAATAAAATCATAAAAATCGCAGATTGGTGGAGTTTCTCTTATTTTTTTGCCCTCTAAATACCATTATTTGTTTTCAATGTTAGGAAATATTTCCTTAGATGTGGTGGGTAATTATTCCTATCTAACTTTTAGGTACCTTTAGCAGGAGGCGGGTAGTTATCTTAAAAAAAGGAAAAACAATTACCTGGGCTCCACAGGTTTTCCTTTCGTTTTGATAGCCTTCTTTATGTTAATTACTCTGAAGTTAGCAGTTGGCTTTTCCTGCTTCTTCCCCGGTGGAGGACGTTTAGGTACTGGAGGCAAATTGCCGGACACGAAGCATTTGTGATCAGACACCTTGATCGGTTGACCAATACCTTGGCCCTTTTTCAAAAATTGATCAGGAGGTTTAAGCGGCGTTTCCGCGTAGCCAAATGTACGACGAAGTTCCGGTCTTTTTGCTTCCCTCAGTTGCTTCTCCAGTTGGGACTCATATCTGTAATTAAATTTTAAAAGTTAGGTCGTTTATTTTCAGTGAAACGCGGTCGCATCGTCTCGTGCCTTTGTTAGATCGGTTGGCCCGAGCGACCCAAATAACACCTCCTATAATGAAAATAGTGCAGTTGCGCGACTCGAACCGGATCTGTAGATCAGACATATATACAGAGATAGAAAAGTAAGTGTGTCCTCACTTAGGGCTAGTTCATAAACACTCTGAATGATTTGATCAAAGTGTGTTGGTGAATCAAAACCTTTACATTTGTTACTTACTACAGTTTATCAAGTTTACAGCAACGATATATCTTAAAAATAATTCATTATAATATCTACAGGTCGTAAAACGTACCTAATTCTCAGAGTTGTATTTTAATGATTACTGATTATTGGTAAAACTCACCTGGGGGTCTTAGGGGGCTCCGGGGGTGGTTTGTCCAATATAGTGTAAATAACTTCGTCGTGGTTAATTATCTCCACTACTGACATGCTTTTAGCAGCAGAGAGAAAACTGACGATTCAGAAATAAGGAGAAACATAAATAAAAAAACAGCACTTTCGCCTTGCTTTGCTCTTGTTGGTCGCTATGACAACATCATAATAATTCGAAGTTTATGGAACTAAACCAACATCATTACCTACTTTAGTACAACATAGTGCAATAATTTTACTTATTAAGAATAAAAATTACTTATTGTTATTCTTGGAATTGCTTATGATTTGCTTTGCACTATTCACAAAAACCTTTAAGTATGACGAAATTCTGTAAGGAAATTAAATTAAGTTCTTAGGTTTTGTAAAGATTTTAAAGCATTAATTCAATAATCAGATCCCCCAGAAAAAAACAATTTGTCGGTAATAAACTGATTAATATGGAATTATTGGCCGAATCCAATAGTAATGGTTTGACCATTACTATTGGATTCGGCCATTTACAATGATAAAACTGCCACTTGATAAGGATTTTCTACAATGCCAACACCAATTATTTCTGTCACATGTACGTCAAAACAAAGGTCCAATCTACCATTGATTATTTTTAGAATTTTTTCGTATTCTTTATCGATGTAATAGTTATTTAGATTTTCCGTTTTATTTTCCTTTTCTTTAGCAGTTTATACTATGTTGATTAAAGGTGTCCGCGAAGTGCGGAAGTACAGCGCGTATAAATGTGTGAGCGTAGTATCGCGGCAGTTGTCGTCCCGGCTAGATGCGCTGGACCACGAAGAGCGGCTAGAAGGCTGCCTGTCGGCGCTGCCCGCGAAAGCTAAGGTGGTGATATGTGGTGGCGGAGTGATGGGGGCAGCCGTGGCGTACCACCTCGCTCGCCGCGGCTGGGGACCGAATACGATAGTCATCGAGAAAGAAAAGTGAGTCTTTATGTAATTATTTACTTAAGTTTTATTGTTTTTTAAATGTAACTTAATGTAAAATCGAGCAAGTTATAAATGTTTTCGGTTTATCTACTGTTGCATCGTTTTACTACAACATCTCAGTACATATTAGTAAAACCAAGTTGAAATACTTATTTAAAAGTTTAATAATTTGAAAACCGACTTTGATTAATAGATTAAAACCATCAGAAACATATTTATTTCATTCAAAGCATTGATTGTCAGCTTGTTAAACTCACCCATACCCTTTCAATCAGGTTTTAATTGAGTATTCTTAAAAATTGCCCGTTAAATTAGCCGGGAAACATATTATGGTTAAATTAGGTAGAAGTTGAATGTAGATATTTGAATAAAAGGAATCAGTCATAAACAAAACAGAATGTCAGTACATGGGTAACTTATCGGTCTTTCATGGTTGAATCCATGCTAGGGTTGATCAAGAACATCACTAAACATTAACTTGTTGTTTCATATAGTCTATGTCTTACCTATCCCTCTTAAAACAAACCTCTCTTTGAAACAACAACCTGTTACACTTTACTTAGTGAAACTTGCCTAAGCGGTATATGTACTAGTCCACTCGTCTTTTTTGTGGTACAGGCCGATTTGCTATAAAAAGTATTTATGCAAATAAAGTATTAACTATTTCATTCTTAAATCAACTATTCTTAGACTTTCTCATGTAAGACAATTTCTGTTGTATAAGTTTTGAATATAAAACAGTTCTATACAAAACTAAACTAATCCTTTTTAACATTATGAATAGATAAAGAAAATGGAACCTTCATGGTTTCTAATTTAAAAATGCTTCCTATACAACGGTCCCATAATATTTTAAAATACTGGCTGTTATGACAATCATGGTTCACGATTTCTTGCAAATCAACATGTTATGCAACAGGTTCTCACTATGACGTACTTGATAATATTCTTGAACTTACTAGAATCTTAAAAGAACTACGAAATATGTCTAAAAGAATCTAGTTAGAACTTTGCATGTCTAAATGGTAGTAAGTCCCAGTTGGGTGCCAATTAGATAAATGCCTGCGCTTGGAGGTCCATATCAATAATTGTTTTGTGATCTTCAAAGCTTTAATCATGCAACTACTGTTCTCCATTAATTACTAGATCAAAAGGCTTAATAACCTACTTTGAAAAGGAAATGTTTTTCAGAATATTAAATATCTGGTTCCTTTCTTTTGTTTATAAATCTTACCCGGCTTGATATTGATTTTAAAATCTAAATTCATAAAGAAAGTAGTAATAAAAACATATCCTTGCTTTATCTAAATATGAAAACACAAAGTTATATATTGAAACATTCACTCACTCAAATACATGGAATAGTACCTAACACAATTGGAAAAACACAATGCTACACTAGGGGCCTCAGAATGACAGCAGGACAATTCCTTCAATTACGCTCTGGGATCAGAATCAACTGAGTAGAGTGGGGTCCTGATTGGTCGTGCCACAGGATGTGCAGCAGATTGCTGGCTATTATATCATCTGCATAACACTTTGATTGTTTCAATGTTTACAATCATGATGATGTATGACCTTACGTTGCAAGGTTGTAAGGATTACGGAGAGCAGGTAGTTGCATAACACAAATGTTATGAGTCTCTAATAAAGTTTTACTTTTAACATTGTGTTTCATTAGGTAAGTAAATAGGTTGAAGAAGTTGTTGATGACAGGTTTAGTAAAGTTAGAGTATATTTATTTTCAGTAGTTATAAAGGAGCTCTGATATCACCATCTTATAGCGTTGGACAGCCTTTTTAAAGGTGTTTCGGATAAATACAGCCCAATGCGCACTACTGTATAAGGGCTAAAAGCCCTTATCCAGTAGTGCGTGTTGCGGGATGTGCGTAATACAAAGTAATTACTAAATGTTGATTTATAACTACAAAATATTTTGAATAGGACTTGGCTTCTATGAGATTTCAAAACTTTTTACGATGGAAAGACTGCATCGAGAGACTTGGCATTTTTTTACATTTAATGTTTTTGGTGGGATTATAACTTACCTAAAATGGTGAAAACATTGTGGGGAGTACTGCATACCGAACGATTTTTTAAGGGTTTGTCACGCACGTCACCAGTTTGTACATCCAATCATACCATAATAAAAAAAAAACATGTGGCCTGTATCTTAAACAAATAATTACCTACCCTCGTCAAAGTCAATCATAATTAATCAAACTAAGATCACATAGACAATTTTGTTTCAGTGTGAAATCAAATTTATGAATAAGATTTACGAGCAGTCACGTATTTTATTAAAACCAAATATGTATGTGTAACATTTCTGAAAAAAATATTGACAAGTTATTTTCAATATATGCTGTACACAACGAACAGCTTAATGTACTAGAAATATACGTGTTACTTAAGGCGACCGCTCAACGGCAACAAAACAATTGTAAGCAGATTAGTCTCAGTCGTCTCTCACCTGGAACAAAACGTCTCGAGACTATTTTTAAAGACAAGAACTGCACGGCGACTAGACTACCCCCTACCCCTGCGCACCCTCTACTAGAGTTTTACAATTGTCTAAATTTAATCCCTACTAATATTATAAATGCGAAAGTAACTGTCTGTCTGTTACGCTTTCACGTCTAAACCACTGAACTGATTTTAAGGTACAGAGATAGAATTGACCTTGAGAAAGAATATAGGATAGTTTTTATCCCGGACTTTTGAAGAGTTCTCTTGGCAAAACGATATAACCGACCTCGACGCGGGCGATGCCACGGGCCAAAAGCTAGTTATAGATATTGGAGAGCGTCGTTTACGATAAAGATCGATAAACAAACTTCCATTTCTAAAAACACCGAAATTTTCTTTAGAAAAAAAAAAACATGTTTCACTGTACGGTTGATGTACACAATCTGGTGTCAGAGACTTGACTCCCTTTAAGAATTCTTAGGTGTTCTGGTTCTCTCACGATGTTTTCTTTCTTTGGTTTCACGTTACGTTAAATTGCGGACGTGTGATAAATCATTGGTGCGTGCCGGGTTTCGAACCAACGACAGCCATACCACGAAGCTATTACTGATGTTTAAAGGTATTCGTTAAACTGGTAAAAATGAGTTAATTTTACATATTTTTTGCTGTCACGACGCGACTGTAAAAAATAGCAGGTTTTACCCTCAGTATGAGAAGTTCTTTAGAAAATGCAAACTATTCCGGTTACTAACTACGAGTACTCGTAACCCTTAGGGTTAGTGTCCAGAAAAACCGGTGGTAAAAATTAACCATAGCAAATAACTATCAAAAAGAATCTTTCAGTTAGGATCAATCATTACTGATACTTTCTAGATTTGTTTTAACCGGCAGCCGCATTATTTCATTTAATCGATATTTTGCGGCGGATTTACTAACTTGCCAGTCAAATGCACTAGATACCCAGACTCAGACAGAACAAACGTTCGTTAACAAGCGGTCCGTAAGTACTTGTTCGGGGGTTCGAACCAGCGCCCGGTAGGCAAATAAACGTTGTTTTAAAAAATGATCAATCCACGTCAAGTAGACAGCTGTAAATAGTTCGAAGTTTCGAGAACTCAGGAAAACCTCTAGAATATTACAGAATAGAATTAATAAGCACTACATCAGAACTATGCATGTCATACTCAGCTGGACTAAAAAGAGTCTAAAACTGACGAATCGACTTAAATTTATTTCAAACTAGCTGTTGCCCGCGATTTTGTCTGCGTGATTTTCAAGATGTGAAAATCTATTGAGTTTAATAATAATGATCATCGCAAAAATGTAACACAATATTGAAAAACATACATCACATACATCATGAAATAAAGAAATATATTATTTTACATCTTTTTAAGCTTGCTTTGTTTATTTGGCGGGTTATGATTTTGGAGCACGTCTGTACTTTGGCCCGCCCTACACCTAATATAATTGTTCTGCAACCAAAGAGGTAAACGGGAACCATATTACTGAGGACCCGGTGTCCCGTGTCTGTTCGTCTGTCTGTGACCTGGCTGTAGCAGGAACGGTGATAGCCAGACAGTTGTAATTTTCACGCACGATGTTTTCTGACGATATACCTAAAGAAGATGTCAAATTGTTTTTGTGGACGGGACTGGTGAAGTGTTTAATGAAGAATGAACGAATGATTTAATGATGATGAAGTGTGGGATAAGATATAAGGTTTTGCGAAATTGCGCCCAGATATGGGTAACATACGGAACATGGATAAACGGTTGCCTGAAAGACGTTATGTTTGATTGTCCTGAGACTGATCTTCCTAACAAACATCTGGGATATTACAAAATAAAAAAGTTGGTAAACGTGTTATCTTGGCATCGTGGTGTTCTGGTCATGATTTGCCTTAAAGTAGCTGATAAATAAATAGCATGATAATAAAAAAATATCAGACAAGCATTTTTAGGGTTCCGTACGTCTGAATACAAAAACGGAACCCTTATAGGATCACTCGTGTGTCTGTCCGTCCGTCGCTTACAGTCATTTATCTCCGAATCTATTAGACCGATTAAGTTGAAATTTGGTACACATATCAATTCCTGTGACCCAAACACATAGGTGTGACGTGAGCAGATGAAATCAGTATTAGGGGGGTCATTTTTGGGGGGGAAGGGGAAAATTAAAAAAAAAATCTGAAACGAGGCAGTTTTCAGATTTTTTGGCATATCAAATGAAAGGTCTTGTTGAGAAGATCTTAAATGTATTTTTTTGTAATTTTAAAATAAACAGATTCCAAGTTATTCAAGAAAATAGACGAAAATTGACCATTCCCCCCCCCAACTTATCTCCCAAACTACTGAACCTAAAATTTTGAAAAAAATACAGAAATTAGTTTTCTCCTTATAGATTATAGATAAACCTATAAGAAGTCTATGATATTAAAATAACATGGTAAATCACTCAATATTGTGCGTACCAACTTACATTTGCAGGTGGAATGTGTGGGAGAACATATTTTTTAACACCAAAAACATGATAGGTAACATCGTACGGAACCCTCTTCACGCGAGTTCAACTCGCACTTGTCCCCTTTTTAAATTGAGAGCGACATAATTCTAAAGTATTGGAGATGTGGAATTTGTGATGATAAGACTAAGCAAAATATGAACATAAAAGTGCATGAGTTCCATTTACTGTAACAACTTACGAAGAAAAATTACGTACTTTATTCGATAACCTACATGAGGATCATTGTAGTAATTTTAGCACATCAATAAAAATAATTGAAGTTCCTTTGTTTCAAGAATATACCGATTACGAAGTAACAACGGCATAAAAAAATGTATTAATGTTCATGTTTTATTTTAGGCTTATATTTGACTTGAACGAGAATAAAATGGATAATTTTGTGAAATTGATTCATTTTCGAAATATTATACTATTGCTCTGCCAAAAGTCTTAAGGTCAATAGCGTGATGTTTTTTATGTAAATTGATGACCGTACTGCCCACTACTAAATAGGGTGAAAATACACCTCATAATTGTATTACACGATGTTACGGGTGTGTCTAAAAATTTAAAACGTTTCTGCTCATGCCCCCCGCATAGTAGCGTTATAGTTTTTGTATACATTCTGTATCAAGCGCTCGGTAATGTGCATGCAAAAATTTCAGCCAAATGTATTCAGTAGTTTATGAGATAATTTGATATTTGTTTATAGATATAAAAGGCTCCTGCTCATCCCCTGTAACGAAAAGCGAGATAATAAGTAAAAAGTATGTTGACCGGACCTCTTGTTAATATACTCTGAAAATTCGAATCAAATCTATCCAGTACTTTCCGAGTTCTTTCCGGACATACATACACAAACAGACAAAAATTCTAAAATCATATTTTCGGCGGAATCGTTCGTAGACCACCCTGCAATTATTCTTTTAAAAAAATATTCAATGTACAGTTTTCACTTTTCTACAATTTTATTATATGTATAGATATAGAAAGGTATCGTCTCCGGGAAGGGCATAGACCACATCACCACAAACTGTCACGCTATAATTAATAGAAGCAGAGCAGCACTTAAAAAAATCGTAGACTAATGTTAGGAAGTTATTTACCTACTTTACAATTACTTATTTACCACCTTAAACACACATCTGTACTATTTAACTAGTTTTGTAACTTACTCGTTGTTTGGTACAGGGTGGGTGCTGGCAGCCGCTGGCACTCCTCCGGTCTTGTTGGCTCCTTCAAACCCACTCTCGCACAAGTTCGCCTTACACAGTCGTCGATTAGACTGCTGCAGGAGCTCGAGGCCAAGGGCCGCTCCACCGGCTGGAAGCAGTGCGGCTCGCTCCTGCTGGCGCGCAACAGGGACCGCATGACCGTCTACCGCAGGATGAAGAGCCAGTCCGTGTAAGTATTTATAGCTCCTATAATATTTTCTATCTTAATATTAAATAATAATTTAATTATTATAATAATATAATAATAATATTCCACAACTTTCACACAACGCTATCTAGTCTCAAACTAAGCAGAGCTTGTATTATGAGTACTAGACAACTGATAAACATACTTATATATTTCTAAATAAATACATAATATAGATAAATTACCCCCAAACACAGAACAAATGATTGTGCTCAGCACACAAACATTTGTCCTGGGTGGGAATCGATCCCACGACCTCCGGTATAGCAGTCAGGGTCACTAACCACTAGACCAACATGCCCGTCACGGATTATCAGAAAGGTGTCTACAAAGTTATATGTAACATGCATGGACTAGGTAATTTACTTAACTATTGGTCGGTAAATTGCACACACTAAAGAAAATAACAACAGAAACTTTTAAGCTTCCTTACGGAAATAGTTTAGTTTCCCAAGTACGACTGAAGTTAAAATAAAATTTTCATTCGTCTATTCTGCCCATTATAGCGTAGGGTTGACAAACTTAGAGTTAAACATTACACAATATGGCGAATAATGTAGTTAGGCTAACATGAAAAATGCCCAAGCTCAATATTAAACGAGATTAAAAAAGCAATATGTACGGCAAGTGGAAATAGACAGGTTAAGGAAATAAATGGGATAAGGTGGTCACCGAATGGTTTCCAGGACATTATAAAAGAAAGAAAGAGAGAACGTCGTGAGACGACAAGTAAAAGACAAGGCAAAATGTGGGGAAGAAAATCACTCGACCTTACTCTGTGATAAGCTTTAGATGAGGGCTATGCTGGAAGCAAGACAATCTTATCTAAAAAATGTACATGTAGAATTGTTAAATAAAGCCTATTATTAATAGTGAACGGTGCACATAGTACGGCGAAAATGTTATAACAAAAAAGAAATTCAACCGTTATTTTTTAGTTTTGGACTACTCCAAGAATCCTATTTAAAAGTTATTTGCTTTAACGTCGTCTCATTATTTGAAGAGTATATATTAAAAGATCTTACTTTACGATAAAAAGTAAATTCTAATGCATTTAAAAGTTACAAGTATTCGTTACTACAAAACCAGAGGGAAAAACAAAAATTTAATTAAAAAAATAAGTGTGTATGATTTTGTCAAATATAATAAAATATAGTTCGAAAAAAAAATGCATTTCATAACAAAATTTGAAGCAGGCTAATGAACTAGTCTTTTTACCATCGCGTTGCTAAATTGGGACAAAGGGAAGGTAAATTCGTCGGTTCGCAGGAACTCGTTGATAGATTTCAGAATCCCAGACAGAGCTGGATGTCCGCGCATAGATAACTGAAACAGTGCATTAAAATCAATATAGCGACCTATATTTATGGTGGGCGATGCGCTGCAGGTGGGAGGCAGCATCCGCGCCGCCATCGCTGTCGGAAACAGATAGCGCGCCGCAGGAAATGTGCCTGCGTCCCCCGAAATATAATATTTAGACCGTGTTACAAATTAATATTCTAGTGTCTTTAAAGTTGTAAAGTATAAATCGTCCGGAGACGTTGTGTTTACGCGTTTTCATCAGTAGTCGGGATACCTACAACCCCCTTTGTTTGTCATACCGCGATCGCGCGTCGAACCTCTCGATATCTCGGCTAGGTAAAACATTTCAACATGGATTTTTGGTATAGTTCGTGGGGTATCCCTTGTGAGCTGGTGACCCCGAAGAAATGCCAAGAGCTGTGTCCCCTGCTGAACGTGGAAGATGTACTGGGTGGGCTGTGGATACCGGGCGACGGCGTGGGAGACCCGCATCTGTTGAGCATGTCCCTGATGAGGGAGTCCGTAGAAAACGGTAAGCACTTACTTTAAATCACTTATTATTTGTATCTTTTCGTTTTTTTGTTCTAACTATTTATAGTATAAGTATATAGTAAATTAATAGCTTCAAGCCTTGTTTTGTGTTTGCCTGTATTACCCGATATTATTATTATTACTAGACTATAACGACCACTGCTGGGCGTAGCTGACGCCACGTTTGCTAGTCTTGTCTTAAGAGACCTAGTACCACTGCTAGGCTGGCCATATAGTCGAGGCGATGATTGCCCCTGGGCCACACCCTGCCTCTATGCCGACCCCCCCCCCTCTTTCCGGGGTTAGATGACTTACGGCATAGAGTTATTCTATACAACGAAATGAATTGAAACGGAACCGTGACCAAGGACAGAAAGTCTAATATTCAGTCTCTGCCCCCCCCCCCCCCCGGGTTTTAATAAGTAGTAGGCCCGTAGTAGGCGTAGCTGAAGCCCTAGGCGTAACCGTAACCGTAGAGGCACCACTTTTCACACACCCGTGCAACAGGCTTACTCTGAGAGGTGATGGGAGGCCTCAAAACAAAACAAAGAGAAAGCTCAATCTGTTCACACGTTACCTTTATTTGAATTTACGTCGCTGTTTTTAAGGGACCATTTAATTCAATACTGAAATAGTTTTTTTACCCAAAACGACGCAAAACCTTCATATTGTAGGTTCATATTAAGTTCTTGTGTGTTTAACTGGCTCATTGACATGAATATGGAATTCTTTGTTTGTTACGGGAATCAATCGGGGTGTTCATATCTATGTTTGATTAAAATCAGTCCAAGATGGCCGCCGCCACAAAATGGCGGATGTGACTGCGCTCTAGGTTGCCGATTTCGATAGATAACCTAACGAACTGTAACCTAATTTGAAGACCAATATTCGTCACTTTTTTTTAAATGCGTGATATATACAAATGTAAAAAAGGAGTTTTAGTAACATTGTGAGATATAATTATTAAAAGGCGTCCAGCGGAGTCAACATTGAACGTTATAACAACGGTTATGCTTTAGTAGCCTTTATGCAGCCGTGGTGAATGCGAATGCTTTTGCAAAATCATCATGACTCATTTTTCTCTGTACAAATAATAAGTAAATAGCCTTTTTATGCCTTTAAATAGATTTTTTGCAAGAAATTAATACATAATTACAAAACACAACGAAAAACTGTTGTTATCTGACGAGACAAGTGAACCAGTGAGAAGAAAATGGCAGCACTCGCCACCATGGCTCAGATTATGGTTCTTTATAACAAAACAGGGAAAAAATATTAAAACTAAAATTATTTACATTTTGTAAATCGCTCGAAAACTATTTTAGGGTAAAAATTTAAATCGGATCAATAAAGTATGAACCCCCACACCATGAAATGTCAAACCTGTCAAAAAATCAACTTATAGCAAACAGAGTGTACTTATATGAGTACGATATGAAAGTACGACACATTTTAAATCCAAGTGTGTCGAGACATGCATAATTTTGAAATCAATCATTCAAATCAAAGACTGGACATTATATGATCCACAAAACCTGACTGTGGGAACGAGTGGCACTTAAATTTATAATTACAGATGCGGATGATCTTTGTGTCTATTCTACACCTAAACAGGCACAGACACGCACACACATTCTTACCCTCATGCATTCATTACTTGTATACTCTATACATACTTGTACACACACTTCTTCGACACACAATTATACCATATTACTTTTATGCATTGAGTGTTTGATATTTTTCTTTTGCCTGAAAAACTTTTCTCAACTCTCAAGGAAGGTAACCAATTAATCATTGTCAAGGATTCCCGAAACAAGACTATTACAGTTGTCCAGCGAGACGGTGCTTACGTGCAGGGGGTGTCTGGTTCCACAAAGGAACAGCACCCCTCTACACCACGTAGCGAGCCGTTTAATTAATGTATTGCAGTGATTTAATTCACAAGCGTGTGCGGCGAATTACTAAAAGAGCAATTTAACAAACAAAATATGATCTGTTCATATAATATATTGTAGAAAAGTGAAATATGTTCGAGAACACAAAATATATATATTTTTAAATTTGTTTTTCTGCACTCAGGCTTTTCCGATACATATATGTCCAAGATACACTATTGTATACGAAGTCACGGGTACAGCTATTTGATAGTCTTTAATAATATTTTAATGAGGACAAGTGTGTGAGCTCATGACTTTTAAGGGTAACTTTAGGAAAGACTAGACGATTACATAATAATTGCAATGTTAAGCCACATTATTTGTGAGGTGACATACCACACTATTATATTAACCCGATAATACCGCCTAACGGATTAGTTAACCCCAAGCTAATTATATTACCAGTCCTTTGTAAGTCATTAAGAAACTCACAAAAATACTCATTTCCTTCCCACTCTGTGACATGTCCAGGATACAACCATGCTGTTTATATTAATTTTAAATCCGTGTCCGTCCTATCGATCGTACATAAAGGAACATTTCAACCGCAAAATGAAAACAGGCCCCCTAAGCCAGACTTAATATCGGTCTGAGAGTACAAAGTATCGGGACTCCATACTCGATACATGCATGCATTGTTTGATCAAGGACTTAGTCACATCTGTTAACTCTCCCCCTGGCGTTTCATTTTGGTTAACAGATAGTGTGGGCACATTTTCAAAGTTCCTGATTTTAAGCCCTCCCCAGACGCTAAAAAGGGGTGTTATAAGTAGTATAGGTATAACTGCGCACTTTTTAGTGGGAACGGAGTCCTTATTTTATTAAACGATTTGGATATGATATTTTTATTTGAATTTACCTTTTCTAGCTTATAGCTATGCAAAAATCCGTCAATTTTAAAGACCTCTTTGTCACCACAAATTACTTCTATTTCAATAAAGTATGCAATAAAATATTTTATTGAATACTAGCCCATATATACTCCCTACTGCTGGGTACAGGCTGGGCCTACATATACACAGGCATATGGAAAAGTTTTTGAGCATTTCAATCATCAATTTGATAACTTAATGAAAGTGTCATCATTCCATGAGAAATATCAGGACCGAGACCTTTGGAACAGAATTCAGTAATCTTAGTGTGTACATGTCCTAAGATAAATCCGATTGATTGGTCCCCGCGTGGGAGGCGGTACGTGGAGACCAGGTGCTCACCGGCGGATATTAACAGGCGCTCGTCGAACTTGGAGTGTAGGCACACTGACGTATACACTGAACAATGTGTAGGAAATCCCCCGCAACTGTATAATGTATCAAAGCAAAAGTGAAGCTGTAGTTCATTGTGTAGTCCGTCGTACAAACAACTCACAACCAACCAACTAGGAGGGACGTTGAAAATCTGTTGGATGTTGATGTTTCCAGACCAGCACTTAGTCCAAATCCTGTCACGGCAAATATTTTGTCTTGTCGCCGGTAAATTAGTGTCCTGCTTATATTGGCCGCTTTAGTGTGAATTGTCCGCAATGCAAATGTTTCCAATGGCTTTCTATTTTTTCTGGCTTTTCACATTTTAAGACATTTTCTGTACTAATTGTATGGGTTTTTGTTCAGTGATTTTCGATTCTATAATCCGATCGAACTAAGTTACGAATAACAGATTAGCTATTTTCGTATGTGGCCATGGATACAAAATCTTAGAGACGTCTATATTATGCTTTATAGATTAGTAAGAAATATGTACAAAAATAAGAATGGAGTGGGTAGTGAATAGATGTGGGAAGAACTGATTGGTAGAAGCCTTAATTGAAAAGAAGATAAATATATCAGACACATTCGAATTGAGAATAAGTACGATTTATAAATAACTTTATACATTTGGTGCTGAAAGTAGACGAGTCAGGTGCGGGGAGCCAAACGTTAATTTATATTTAAGAGGAAATCCTCGATTGCATTTATTTGATCACGACCACGCTACTAATGAATGATGATGTTTGCAAAGAAATGTTATTTATTCATCGCTATAATTCCCAACGTTATTAATGAAACTGATAAAGGAACGAAATTAGCCTCCTTTGATGTCAATAAAGGTAATTTAATCAGTAATTTTATGCTAGTTAATTATGAAGCTTTCGCTATGAGTTGGTAAAATGTTTGAAGAAAGCACAAACGCCTACGTGCCGGTGTTGTTTGAATCGTGTCAATAGTCTACAGACATCATCGAATATTCTGATTCCGTACCTGTATGTGGTGTACCCTGAGGGAGCGTCTGATCATTTATTCTGTGTGTACATGGCTACACACACACACACACGCCGCGTCCCGTCTGCACACCCGCTCAGAGCGGTATATATTGGACGGTTCCAGTCGCCCCTCGGTAGATGGCTACCAAGTCTAGCCGAGGTCGGTCGTAGAGTAATGTAATTGCTCCCCCGAGTACAATTCAATCAGTTTTCGGTTTAGCTTTCGTTTAATTTTAAACCAAGAAATTGTAACTTCACAAAAAATATGCGATCATATTTTCATTTGCGTTCAATGTAAGTTTTTCATTCGAGTTTTCCGGTATCGTCGACTGCATTTTGAAGCCAAAATAGTTACTAATCTGGTGTCTTTGTCAGGGGTCGGTGTGATGGAAGACTGCTACGTAACGGCGGTGCTGTCCAAAGACGACCGCGTTTGTGGTGTGGAGACCAACCACGGTGCCATCGACTGCGACTACTTTGTAAACTGTGCAGGCTTCTGGGCGAGACAGGCAAGTGCATGCACACTTATTATCTATAATATAGGTATCTACAATGATTTGCTGCTACCATTGCGAAGGTGTTGTGATGCTGTACGTGTACTCTGCACAGCGACTTCAGCGAGAAGAGATTCAATTTTGTGTTTCCATTTTTTTTTTGTGTGTAGTTTCAGGTATTTTGCTGGCGCACCGAGCTATCTGATCATAACTGCGCTGAATTTATTGTTCTGCATTACAAAGATTTTTTATTAATGTTATTGCAAAAGAAAATAATTATATTTTATGGAGATAATTTTAATTTTTTAAATTAATACAAGAAATGAAGTTATTCTTCAACTTTTAAAATGCCATGCAGCGGGTTCTATATGACCAAGGAGGTTTTCTTAAACCACAAATTCGTGGTACATTTTTTCTATAGTATAATTTTCATTCAATGATGCAATTATCATATAGGAGATGCCGCTTACGCTTCAGGTTTTCTTAAATCCTGTTCAGTTTTCGCTAATCAATCGGTCGTATCAACGATTCAAAATCAAATCGATACAAATCTAGAATGTAATCTAATGACTCTTGGATTGAAAGGCTTTAATTTTGAAAACCATAAGTTGATAGTATTCCTAACTCACTCAAGTGATATTCAATTCTTCCTTTGTTCTGTACTATGTATCAGTAGGAACATCCTACAAGTATAAGAATAACTCCAATTACCTATAAGGTCTCGTGGAAGGAAATAGTGAAGACGACCGCGAGGCCTTGGCTTCAATTACCGAAGCGGAAAAACTGATATTTTCTTGTTGTTTGTTTCAAAAATACCAGTCGTATATCGCCTTTGTACTTGAAAATATTTTGATGACATAATTTTACAATAAATTCAGATTAAATTCTCAGAAAGATAATTCAACTTACTATTGACATAATATTAAAGATTTTTTAAACTTTGTCGGTGACTTGTATTCGTAGAGAGAACTTAAAAGCAGTATTTCAAATATGACCAAACTTTCGATATACATTTCTATCAATCAAATCTTAACCGAAATTCGTTTATTCTTCGGCTTCCAAGTAATAAATTTAATGTCAAATTACAATGGACAGCACCCACTTCTGCCCTTCTCACCTAAGAGGATTTCATGTATCTATGTTTTAATATTGCGATGGTTTTCTTATCTACATAAATTCTTACGATAATTTGCTATGATACCTCTCATAGAAACATCTCGTTTATCCTAGAAACTTTAAAATAATAAATTCTCATCTTGACGGTCATTAAACATTTTTAGGGTATCTAATGGGTAAAAACGTAGTTTTCAGCTCAGCTCTGTTCGTCTGTCCTCAGACTGCGCCCCATGAAGTGTAATAGCTAGAGATTCGAAATTATGCGTTTTTGTGTTGCTACTATGTAAAATTAACATTGGGATAAAGCAACGGTTGTTACGGTAATCAAGAATGTTAGTAGACAAATCCAATTGCGGCTACCCCAGCCCTGTTTTTCTTAAGCCATGCTGTACGCGTGTTTCGCGACTCCACTCGGCCTTGACCCCTTTCCATTTTCTTTTAATTCTAATGGCCAATTAATTATTTCTTCAACTAACAAGTTGTTATTCATTCACTCCCACTCTCACCTTCTCAGTAAAATGTCATATCAATCTCCAAATATCATATCCACGATAAAGCCTTCTATAATAAAGTCGTTACCCCGTAAAAACATATTTACGTGATCTAATTTAGTATATTTCACGCAGAGAAATATAAAGAAAGCAAATCACACACTCTGAATTGTG
>NC_039478.1:23799109-23865964 GCF_003590095.1 Trichoplusia ni
AGCTTGTTTACATTAGAAGTAACGAAGTCTCAGAGAAGAAACAAAAGAGATAGAGATAGAGAATGGGTTCTAAGCAAAGCAGTAGCTGAAGTCCTAGAAATTATGACACCTAAAAAAAAAGAAAGAAATACACTTACAAAAAATAAATGAGATCCCACCAAAAACATTAAATGTAAAAAAATGCCAAGTCTCTCGATGCAGTCTTTCCATCGTAAAAAGTTTTGAGATCTCATAGAAGCCAAGTCCTATTCAAAATATTTTGTAGTTATAAATCAACATTTGGTAATTGTATCAATAGTTTTCTTTATATTATAATTATAGTGACTTGGCAATGAGCACAAATTAAAAGCTGCTTGATGCCTGGAATTATGTGCAAATGTTACTGACGAGACCAGTGATCAGATTATTTGTTATGTGTGAATCATGATGGTCACTACCGACTACATGCTCCAATACAATAATTAAGAATACCTTACGGGCCATCGCTTTATGAAAGTAAATGAATCGAGAGTACACTAAGACTGACTGCCGTTGCCGAAATTCGGTTGGGACGACACGGATAAACCAAAAGAAAATTAATTTTGTGATATTAATGTTTACGCATGCGGTGTGTGTAACTTTCAACTCCTACAAATATGCCGTTTTATTTGTTTCTTCTTGTGCTCATTGCCAAGTCACTATAATTATAATATAAAGAAAACTATTGATACAATTACTAAATGTTGATTTATAACTACAAAATATTTTGAATAGGACTTGGCTTCTATGAGATCTCAAAACTTTTTACGATGGAAAGACTGCATCGAGAGACTTGGCATTTTTTTACATTTAATGTTTTTGGTGGGATAAGATCTACAATTACTTAGAACATTTTATGGTTGTATCTTTAATAGTTTAGGCAGGGTACGCAAAATAAGTAACTTTTTTGGTTGATTTTTTACACCTTGTGTCCGAAAACCCCTAATATCATACGGAACCCTATTTTTGTTCAAAATTAAAATATGGTGAAAGAATTTTTAAAATCGGTCCAGTAGTTTATGAGCCTATTCATTACAATCAAACAAGTTTTCCTCTTTATAATATTAGTGTAGATTAGTAATTTATTAATTTATTTCAATCTCGTTATTTACGCACTCAATTTCGTTTACATGCGGTTCGACCTTCAACCGAGACCAAGGTCACGCAAACAAAATAATATTGGAAGGTGAATATTTACAGTATCAATATAATACACACAAATTAAATTCCTAAAATATTAAAATAACAACCATTCACTTTGAACACTACTGCTCGAACATAAAGATCAATTCCGTTTGTGTAACATTATTAAATTTTAAAATTATAATACAATATATTAAATTAATGTTCTCCTAAAAATTCAAGGAATGGTTTTTATTTTGTACACTAAAAATAATTTACCCGAAAATATTACTTATCCCTGTAGACATTAAGTTCAATTAATGTTTATTCCATTTGAATTTAATAGTATTGGCTTTAAAATTAATTAAGATTATTTTTTTATTCTTTGTTGATTCGGTGACTATCAACCTTATAGTCTTAGAAATATGTATAATACAATTTTGAACATGTGTCCTCAGCGCCTGCAGTTTTACCTCTCACTCTTATTTTGAACCTCTCTCTTTCATTTTGGGCATGACGTCATTGGCGTGTGTTTTGTTTTAAGACCTCTGCAATGCCAATCTCTGAGTTACACTTTTTCTCGTGGCGGGATGAACTACCGTTCTCTTTCTAATTTCTACTTATCTCTTTCATTTCGAGCATGACGTCACTGACGTGTCTTTTGTTTTTATTTGCATAAGATATTGTCAACCTTATTTCAAAGGCAATTTGCTACATTTCTGGCTGTAGTTTTGTCCCGTTCTTTTTGTGCTCTATCTCTTTCATTTTGGGCATGACGTCATTGTCATGTCTTTTGTTTTGATATCAAATTGATATACGGTAAAATTTTGATTATCTTTCTCTTTCTAACTATCAACCTTTCTTTTTCATTATCGACGTGACGTCATTGGCGTGTGTTTTGTTTTTACTGGAATACGACATCACGTGTGCACTAGAATATGAATCTTACCGCGTTAAAGATAAAGTTGCAATCTCAATCTCAATTTCTATCGCCATTACCTACGACCGACGCAAAGGCGCGTGTTTGTTATTTGTGTTCCGTAAGTTGGTAGACAGATAGTATTGAAATTTAGGTAGGGGCTGCTAATAAAAAGACTCAGTCACTTGTACAATAATTTTATATTGCCTTTTTTAAAAAAAAACTTGGAAGTAATACAACTGGATCCTACCACACAGTATGACGGAAGGAGGAATGAAGAGCATTAGATAGATTGAAGTAAAATAACAAGATGGTGGCTTGAATGTGTCATTCTAAGAACTGTCAATCTTTAGTCAATACAAAGATTGTTTTTTTGCAATCTCAATCGAACAAATCAACAGATAGTTTATAACCGGGACTGACACATAGTTTACTTTTTATCTCGAAAACTGGGTAGTTTCCGATGGGTAACCCAATGATATATACAAACGATTTTCACGCAGGCGAAGCCGCGGGCGGTCACAAGTATAATATAATAGCTTGTCGCGAGATTTACTTGTTGTAAAAAATGAAATGTAAATGTTTATTTACACAGGTAAACGCAATAAATGATTGAGTATTGAGTACTGAGGTAAATCTCGCGCTAAAGAGTATTACCTATATGTCAACTCAGGTTATAAACCAGCTGTGTCTGTCTGTGGCATCGTAGCTGCCAATCGGGTGATCCGATTTGAATGCGGTTTTTGTGGTTTGAAAGGTATATCAGTCGGGAGTGTTCTTGACTATGTTTGGCGGAAATCGGTTCAGGTCTTCAAGGTCATCAGGTCGTTGGTTAGGTGTGATGGGAATGTTACACGCTCAGTTTACTTGCAAGCATATATTATGTGGAATCTGATATTTGAAACACTAATGTCTCTTGGAACCTCTGAGCTGGTCTGCTGTGAGGACCCGAAGGTAGGAGACGTAACCCTGGTCTACCTTTTAGTAAACCGATCGAGTTGGGGCTCATTGAATCTGTCTTGATTAGTTCTCTTCATGTTTCTAATTAGGGGCGGGGGTTTTTAAATTTAAATGTTGTTCTTGCGTCAATAGTTTTAGCAGCGTACGCAGAAATAGGTTGCCCATTTTGCACCTTTGGTTAAAACATCGCATTTTTCTTGCGGAACCCTAATATTAAAAAAAAATATTATAGCCTAGCCTATGTTCAGCGGGGATAATGTAGCTTCTTAGCAGTGAAAGAATTTTTCTAATCGATCATCAATTTTTCGAAACAAAGTAAGCAAACAAATCTTTCCTCTTTATAATATTAGTATATAGACAACCATTCACTTTGAACACTACTGCTCGAACATAAAGTTCAATTCGCTTCGTGTAACATTCAAACGGCAAACAAATTATAACATAAAATTAATTTTGGAAAAAAATAAAAACCGACTTCAAGACTACACTAACAATATATACAATTGAACTAAAAAGTATAAAATAATATTTTAATTACAAGCCAATGATATTACTAAAGGAAAATCAACGAAATTATTGATACTTATGCATACTATTTACATTTTAAAATCAGTTATTTTTGAGGTCGGTGCCAAATGCGGGCAGACGCGTGAGGGCAGAAGACGCTGTTTTGTGTTATTAATAGATAAATTATTTTATTGTCTTCTTTTCAATTATCGGTTGTTTTTCAATAATTTATGTAATTTCTTTTTGTGTCATTAATATATTGTTTTTGTTTTGGCTGGCACCGACTCCAAAAATAACTGATTTTAAAATGTAAATAGTATGCATAATATATATTATATATATACGTTGTCCGTGCTGATAGGTACACGTTATTATCAGCCTTATTGAGGAATTTAGAAAAATATATTCCTAATCCTCCGTCGGCGTACTAATTTATTGTTCTGCCTAGGTACAGATTTGATCAATGTGAACTACATGCAACTTTGGGTTGAGTGTGAATAAGAATGTTTTGATTATGAAGTAGCATCGCCAACATTACTGAGTTAAAAATATAGGTCGTAAATAAATAAAAAAAACAATATTTCACGTTTCATACAAACTTTCATCCCCTATCTAACCCCTTAGGGGTGGAATCTATCAAAATCATTTCTTAGCGGATGCCTACAACATAACATCTACCTGCACGCCAAATTTGAGTCCGATCCGTCCAGTGTTTTCGGCTGTGCGTTGTTGCATCACTATGTCAGTCAGTCAGGCACCTTTGAGTTTTATACATATGTATATGTAGATATTAAATAAATGCTAGTGGTCGCCCAGTGGTCGAAATTCGACCATATAATAAATTTAAATTGTAAGTGACTGAAATAACTTTAAAAGTTTGAACATTCAATAAAACTACAGGAAACAAACTTTTCAACTATGTCTATAATAGACAAAAGAAACAATTTGACCACAGACCCCACAGAGTATGTATGCGTGTGTCAAATGCATGCTGGTTAGTATAATGTTTTATTAACTGATTTAATGTATTTTTTATGCATTATTATTAAAATATTTTTTTATATTAAATGAGGCAAATAAAACTTTTTTTTTAGTACTCCATGCCTATGCACAAAATAAAAATCAAAAGAAACCATTTGACCACAGAGTATGTATAGGCAAATATATTTATTTTTGATATGTCAATGTCAGTACTCTATGTCTATCGACAAAATGAAATATAAAAGAAACATGACTAGTGTGTGTGAGATGCATGGTAGTGTGTGTAATGTTTCTATGTCTACGGACAAAATTAAAAACAAAAGAAACATGTGTGTGTGAAATGCATGGTAGTGTGGGTAATGTTTTATTTATTGATTTAATATACTTTATAAGCATTATTATTGAAAAATATTAGCGTTCTGCACTTTTCCTGCACATAAACTATAAGTGTGCCAAATTTTATGCTCTTGCGTGCGCGCAATTTTTGTAAAAAGGGGTCCAAAGTTTTGGCATCACGTATTAATATATAGATTCTCTTAAAAATCAATAAATTAATTTTTATTTTTATTTTGTAGACTTAAAATAATTTACCTAAAAATATGACTTATCCCCTTAGACATTAAGTTCAATTAATAAGTACTCCATTTCAATTGAATAGTTATGGCTTTAAAATTAATTTAGATTTTTTTTTTTCTTAATCTTTGTTGTGCTGTCCCAGCGGAGCCACTAGTGGATTCGGTGACTATCAACCTTATAGTTTTAGAAATATGATACAATTTTGAGCATATTGTGTCCTCAGCGCGTGTAGTTTTACCTCTCACTCTTATTTTGAACCTCTCTCTTTCATTTTGGGCATGACGTCACTGACGTGTCTTTTGTTTTGATATCTTATTGAGATACGGTAAAATTTACATGTTTTTTAGGGTTCCGTACCTCAAAAGGAAAAAACGGAACCCTTATAGGATCACTTTGTTGTCCGTCTGTCCGTCCGTCTGTCCGTCCGTCCGTCCGTCCGTCTGTCAAGACCCTTTTTCTCGGGAACGCGTGGAGGTATGAAGCTGAAATTTATATCAATTACTCAGGTCTACTGTCCCTTGAAGCTGTGAAAAAATCAAACTTCTAAGGCAACGCAATCAAAAGATACAGCCGTTTATGCCGCAAATTTTCGACACTTGCAAGGGAATCAATACCTACAGGGTGCTTCCAGTCGACCTAGAATCTTGAAATTTAGCACGAAGCAACGTTTTATAGCACACATAAAGGAAAAATTCCGAAAACCTTAAATTTTTAGTTACATCACATAATATTTTTTTTTTTTAATAATAATAAAAGATTACTTAAACGATAAAGAGATCTTTGTCTTAAATTTATGCTCCTCCATCTTTCCCCATTGTAATGTTATGAATTTCATTTTGCAATAAAAATACCACAGTTATGACTCGATTGTCGTAATGAACGAACTTTGTAAACCTTGCAGGTTTGTACGGAATCCTCGGTGCGCGAGTCCGACTCGCACTTGGCCGGTTTTTTTTGACTTGATTGTCTTTCTCTTTCTAATTATCAATCTTTCCTTTTCATTATCGACGTGACGTCATTGGCGTGTGTTTTGTTTTTACTGGAATACGACATCACGTGCACAAGAATATGAATCTTACCGCGTTAAATACAAAGTTGCAATCTCAATCTCAATTTCTAACGCCATTACCTACAGCTGACAATTGAAACGACCGACGCAAAGGTGCGTTTTTGTTATTTGTGTTGCGTAATATGGTGTATTTTTAATTTTTTAATTTATTCCTTTTATTCGGTGGAACACTGTGAAAAATGAAGAAATATAACTATATTGCGGGATATCGTTGAATGAATGAATATCCTTACTAATATTATAAATGTGAAAATGTGGATGTTTGGATGTTTGTTACTCAATCACACAAAAACGGCTGAACGGATTTGGATGAAATTTGGCATGCATATAGCCATTGACATGGAAAAGAACATAGGCTACCTTTTATCCCGATTCTTGAAACAGTTCCCGAAGGAAAATTGAAGAGGTGTGTAAAAGCTATATAATCACCAAGAGGATGTATTTCCATATAAACGGAGACCACCAAACGCTGTGAACTGAAGTCCACGCAGACGAAGTCGCGGGCTATAATATCTTTTTGTGACATCAATGGTTTGTGAGAAGATATATTTAGGTTGGGCCACACAGAACACATTTTATGTATCGTCGTGCGCCGCGGTGTCCTTCCGTGCTAATATGGCACTTATGAGTAGAAAAACCGGTCAAGTGCGGGTCGGACTCTTTTACTGAGGGTTCCGTCTAAACTTGTTGCTATAATATATTAAAAAAATCAAGATTTGAGCTTCTAAGGAGTGTCGAAAACTTTTAGCGATAAAACTCCTGTATCTTTTCATTGCGTTGTTTTAGAAGTTTAAATTCTTAACAGCTTTAAGGGACTGTAGGCCCGAGTATCCGGTATAAATTTCAGCTTGATAACTACACGCGTTTATGAGAAAAAAGGACTTGACAGACAGACAAACGGAAAAACGACAAACTGATGCTTTAAGGGTCCCGCTACATGCCTTTGGAGGTTCGGAACCTTAAAAACCACAGGAAGTCCGTTTTTTTACCATTTTTTATAAAATTTCTTCTTTTGATCATAACTCCGAATCTATCCGGTCTATAAGCGAGAAAAAAAATCCTGAGCATCTCTGATAGCTGTATTTTGTAAATCCACTGTATTTTTATCGATTTTTGAAAATATATTTTTTACTTAATTTAGCGCCATCTATGAAAGCGTTACGGTACCAGCTCACTAGAGGCGTAGAGTGCGACTAGACGCCACGTCAACGTTTGCGATGGAAGGAGTTGTTTATCATAGTTGTGTGCCTTTGTCACAGATGGCGTTATTCGCAGTTAAAATAATAAAATGCGAGTCAAGTGCGAGTCAGTCTCGACTTGCAATATTCAATTCACGACTCTCGGTGATGAGGATAATGACGCGAGAAAGATTTCGTTGTAACTATGATCCCTACTATTATTATAAATGCTAAAGTAACTCTGTCTGTCTTTCTGTCTGTTATGCTTTCACGTCTAAACCTCTGAACTGATTTTAATGAAATTTTGTACAGAGATTGATTTTAAATTGAGAAAGAACATATGCTAGTTTTTATCCCTTATTTTTGAAGAGTTGTGTACTCTTGAAAACGCGATATAACCGACCTCGACGCGGGCGAAGCCGCGGGCGAAAAGCTAGTTAAGAATATTTAGACCAATATTTGCATATTGATTAGAAATACCTATGTACTTGTGATACCTACTATATATCAAATCTCAAATATCACGTTTCGTCCGTCGTCCGGCACCAGGCCATATGTTGAGATACGGCCTGGTGCCGGACGACGGGACTAACCGACAGTTGAGCCTTAGTGATAGAGTTCCGTGTAAAATTACAAAGTAAAATAATAAAATATTTGAAGTAGCTTGCAAACAAACATGATGTGTCTATACCCAGACCCAAGCCTTATACTAAACCGGGACTCTGGCTTAAGCAGTAGGAGGGACCCGGGGTATTGTTAGTCGGTGAAACACGTGAACATACAAGTACATATACCTGTCATGACAATATCTCACTTCTAATACATGTTTTCTTTTTCTTAAATTATGATCTTTGCTTAGGCATAACAATGTTTCCTATTTATTAGCTTTTTAGTTTCAACATTCTAAGTTATTTAAAAAAAAAACCGGCCAAGTGCGAGTCGGACTCGCGCACCGAGGGTTCCGTACAAACCTGCAAGGTTTACAAAGTTCGTTCATTACGACGTTGCTTCATGCCAAATTTCAAGATTCTAGGTCGACTGGAAGTACCCTTTAGGTTTTGATTCCCTTGCGAGTACTCGCGCGTTTCAAAATATGCAGCTTAAATTGCTGTTTCTTTTGATTGCGTTGACATAGAAGTTTGATTTTGTTACAGCTTAAAGGTATTATAGACCTGAGTATTTGGTATGAATTTCAATTTAATACCTCTACGCGTTTATGAGGAAATAGGTAGTAAGTTTAAAATTATTAAAAAAATAATATTATGTGATGTAACTAAAAATTTATGGTTTTTGTAATTTTTCCTTTATCTATGGTATAAGACGTTGCTTCGTACCAAATTTCAAGATTCTGAGTTCACGGGAAGCACCCTGTAGGTTTTGATTCCCTTGCAAGTGTCGAAAATTTGCGGCATAAACGGCTGTATCTTTTGATTGCGTTGCCTTAGAAGTTTGATTTTTTCACAGCTTCAAGGGACAGTAGACCTGAGTAATTGATATAAATTTCAGCTTCATACCTCCACGCGTTCCCGAGAAAAAGGGTCTTGACAGACGGACGGACGGACGGACGGACAGACGGACGGACAGACGGACAACAAAGTGATCCTATAAGGGTTCCGTTTTTTCCTTTTGAGGTACGGAACCCTAAAAATCTTGTAATGATTTGGCAAACTTATGTTTAGCAGATTCTGTGAGTGGGTGGGTGGGTGCTCGTGAGAATTAAATATTTATGTTTTAAGCTAACTGGCAGTATTTTACAGATTTTAAATAATTTATAATAATTATCTTTACAGCTGTTTTTTGTTTTTTTATTGACAAGTAATTTAAGGAATCTTATTTCTAATTTCTGAATGTAACTTTTGAAGGTGACCCCATAACAATATAAAGCGTAACTTAATATAGAGTCTACTAAACATTGATACATAATATATTTTAAGGTGTTGGTAGGTATTTTACAGCTGAGATGATAAAATTGTCTTAATAGTATTCTGAGCTTATTTGAGATGTAATCTATATGGTTGGCCCAAGAGAAGTTTTCATTTACTTTTATACCTAGGTATGTTACACATTTTTGCCTTATTAATGGTTTGCATGTGCAGGAGACTGGATTACTATGCAAGCATTCATAACTATGGGTGTAAATTGATGAAGTAATGTTGGGTAGACAAATGTGTGGAGAGTGGTGCTTCATCTTATACCAGCACCGCATTTGGCTTTAATTTTATAAATTTAAATTAATATTATTATTTTTTTACATTTAAAAACAGTCACCGTGCATGTCTTTTGATAAATTGTCGTAAATATATATTTTTTTATACAGAGCTAATTTGATATCTGAATAAAAAAATGTAAGCTCGACTAACTTTTGATTGTAATAAGTCGATTCTAACACATCACTATTTATTTTAAATTAAAAACCTGCCACACTGGAAATGTCATTTTACTGCCTCGAATTAAAAATCGGACTATAGGTGATTATTGCGTATTTAGTAATTGTTGAGGCGTAATTGATGATTGTGTTGTTAATATTGTGAAGTAACTTAATAATGTGTAATGATTGGACAGCGCAAGGCTGGGGAGTTTGTTGCGGGCGTTGTTAGGAATATGTCCACATAGGGTTAGGATTCAACGATAATGAGATAATGAGGCGTGAATGTGTGTTTTATTGAATACCCTATCCCGATGTCGGCTATCCTAAAACCCAAAAGAAAGCCACGCCGACAAGTATATATAGATAAAAAACTAGTTTCATAGGTACATCTGTACGTCTTCTTCAAAGGGGTTTTTAGACTGACATGATGTTTCAATACCCTAAGGAATTTAACCCTTGTGTCGCGGGGGTTTCACAAACATTCAGGTCACATGCACTAAGACACCTAGACTCAGGACAAGCATTCGTGGATCACACAAATGCATGTCTTGCACGGGGATCGAACACGCGGCACGTCGTGCGCAGTTGGTTTTGGCGTGGTGTCCTCAACCACTGCTATGCGTGGAGTACGGCTTTCAAACTTTGTTTCAATATTGTTTGTTGAAAATAATGAATTTCGTGCTCAGCCTTTTGATTTTCGGTATTTTGATGTTAAGAGAGGTTTCGCTTCAGTATACCCCGGCCAGTATTCCTACGGAACCGGGATCCACCGCGCGTTGTTAACTAAACTGTCTTCGCGGCCGGAGTCGTAAGCAGCTGCTAGTTTCAAGCAATAACTGAACAAGGGCGAGTCGGACTGGCCTCACGAGTTTTGTACGTAAGATAATGTTCACATCGAGCTTATTTATACTTGATAACTTTTGAAAATGTTTCAATTTGAAAAATGGCGCCGCTATTTTTAGCTTCCTCCTTATTTTTATGAATTAAAAGACGTACTAATTAGTGACTGACAACAAAGTGATCTTTTACGGATTTCCTTCGGAGGTTCAGAACCCTAAAACGAACATCGAACACATTTTATGTATCGTCGTGCGCCTCAGTCTCCTTCCGTGCTAATATGGCACTTATGAGTAGAAAAACCGGTCATGTGCGGGTCGGACTCTTTTACTGAGGGTTCCGTCTAAACTTGTTGCTATAATATATTAAAAAAATCAAGATTTGAGCTCCTAGGGAGTGTCGAAAACTTTTAGCGATAAAACTCCTGTATCTTTTCATTGCGTTGTTTTAGAAGTTTAAATTCTTAACAGCTTTAAGGGACTGTAGGTCCGAGTATCCGGTATAAATTTCAGCTTGATACTTACACGCGTTTATGAGAAAAAAGGACTTGACAGACAGACAAACGGAAAAACGACAAACTGATGCTTTAAGGGTCCCGCTACATGCCTATCGAGGTACGGAACCTTAAAAACCACAGGAAGTCCGTTTTTTTACCATTTTTTATAAAATTTCTTCTTTTGATCATAACTCCGAATCTATCCGGTCTATAAGCGAGAAAAAAAATCCTGAGCATCTCTGATAGCTGTATTTTGTTAATCCACTGTATTTTTATCGATTTTTGAAAATATTTTTTTACTTAATTTAGCGCCATCTATGAAAGCATTGCTGTACTAAATCGCTAGAGGCGTAGAGCGCGACTAGACGCCACGTCAACACTAACGTTTGCGATGGAAGGAGTTGTTTATCGTAGTTACGTGCCTTTGTCACAGATGGCGCTATTCGCAGTTAAAATAATAAAATGCGAATCAGACTCAACCATGACGGGTTCCGTAGCAGAAATTAATTTAAAATTAAATTCATGACCCCCAAAGAAATACGGAGCTTTGATCGATGCTTTACATTTTTTAGTACTTTTTAAATTAACTAATTGATAAGTGAACATTTATAATGGCAGGTAAGTGGCAGTTTGCGGTGTATAATGTACTAGCTGTTGCCCGCGACTTCGTCCCCGTGGGTAGAAGATATAACTTATGATTTAGGTATACCTGCCCGGTTTTTTTCACACTTTCCATTGTATCTTCGCTCCGATTAGTCGCAGCGTGATGTTTTATAGCTTAAAGCCTTCCTCGATGAATGGTCTATTCAACACTAAAATAATTTTTCTATTTGGACCAGTAGTTCCTGTGATTAGCGCGTTCAAACAAACAAACAAACTCTTCAGCTTTATATATTAGAATAGATTTTAAATCATACAATTTGTCTTACTATTCTAACTCGCCAACCTTGAAGGTTTGAAGGCGTTTTGTTCTGACTTATGTGAGGGTAGCGGAACGTTACAATTTTTCGAACATGCTGCCGTTTCCATCAATTTATAACACTTTAACACGTCAAAGCTACTTGCATATATCTCGTTGATATATATTTTGGGTGCAAATAATGATGAATCTCTTCTAGAGATAGTTCGTTGTGTAACTTATATATATATACTAGCTGACCCAGCAAACGTTGTTTTACCGATTTCTTTTTTTCTAGTTCTATGTATTTTTAATGCCACATTAAAAAAAAACAAACAATTTCGTCCAAAACATAAAATATTTTTTTTTAGTGTGATCATTCCTTATCACTTAGGGGTATGATAAATAGATGTTGTTCTATTCTCAGACCGACTGAATACGCACATAAAATTTGGTAAAAATCAATTAAGCCGTTTCCGAGGAGTACGGTTACTGTTGATTTGTTCGATTGCGATTGCAAAAAACAATCTTAGTATTGACTAAAGATTGACAGTTCTTAGAATGACACATTCAAGCCACTATCTTGTTATCCTAAATTTCAATAGTTACTAACATCGTGACACGGGAATTTTATATATTAGAATACATATATAATAATAATCTTCTAATATATAAAACTCCCGTGTCACGATGTTAGTTACCGTACTCCTCCGAAACGGTTCGACTGATTCTTATGAAATTTTGTATACATATTTGGTAGGTCTGAGAATAGAACAACATCTATTTTTATACCCCTAAGTGCAAGGGTTGCCCACACAATTTTTTTTTTAATTTCCGGACGATTTTTTTTTTTATTTTTCTTATAATGTATCATTAAAAAATACATGTTGTATGTATTTTAAGAAATAACTTATTAGGTACATCTGTATGTCTTCTTCAAAGGGGTTTTTAGACTGACATGATGTTTCAATACCCTAAGGAATTTAACCCTTGTGTCGCGGGGGTTTCACAAACATTCAGGTGACATGCACTAAGACACCTAGACTCAGGACAAGCATTCGTGGATCACACAAATGCATATCTTGCACGGGGATCGAACACGCGGCACGTCGTGCACAGTTGGTTTTGGCGTGGTGTCCTCAACCACTGCTATGCGTGGAGTACGGCTTTCAAACTTTGCTTCAATATTGTTTGTTGAAAATAATGAAATTCGAGCTCAGTCTTTTGATTTTCGGTATTTTGATGTTAAGAGAGGTTTCGTTTATACCCCGGCCAGTATTCCTATGGAACCGGGAATTACCGCGCGTTGTTAACTAAACTGTCTTCGCGGACGGAGTCGTAAGCAGCTGCTAGTTTCAAGCAACAACTGAACAAGGGCGAGTCGGACTGGCCCCACGAGTTCCGTACGTAAGATAATGTGCACATTGAGCTTCGAGCGATACTTGATAACTTTTGAAAATGTTTCAATTTGTAAAATGGAGCCGCTATTTTTAGGGACCTCCTTATTTTTCTGAATTATAAGACGTACTAATTAGTGACTGACAACAAAGTGATCTTTTACGGATTTCCTTCGGAGGTTCAGAACCCTAAAACGAACATGGAACACATTTTATGTATCGTCATGCGCCGCGGTCTCCTTCCATGCTAATATGGCACTTATGAGTAGAAAAACCGGTCAAGTGTGGGTCGGACTCTTTCACTGAGGGTTCCGTAAAATCTTGTTGCAATAATATATTTAAAAAATCAAGATTTGAGCTCCTAGGGAGTGTCGAAAACTTTTAGCGATAAAACTCCTATCTTTTTATTGCGTCGTCTTAGAAGTTTAAATTTTTAACAGCTTTAAGGGACTGCAGGCCCGAGTATCCGGTATAAATTTCAGCTTGTTAGCTCCACGCGTTTCTGAGAAAAAGGGACTTGACAGGCGAACAGATGGAAAGACAATAAACTGATGCTATAAGGGTCCCGCTATATGTCCTTCGAGGTACGGAACCTTAAAAACTACGGGAAGTTAGTTTTTTTCCATTTTTTATGAAATTTCTTCTTTTGATCATAACTCCGAATCTATCCGGTCTATAAGTGAGAAAAAAAATCCTGAGCATCTCTGATTATATTAACTGTATTTTATAAATTTACTTTATTTTTATCGATTTTTGAAAATATTTTTTTTTACTTAATTTAGCGTCATCTATGAAAGCATTGCTGTACTAAATCGCTAGAGGCGTAGAGCGCGACTAGACGCCACGTCAACACTGTCGTTTGCGATGGAAGGAGTTGTTTATCGTAGTAGCGTGCCTTTGTCACAGATGGCGCTATTCGCAGTTAAAATAATAAAATTCGACCATGACGGGTTCCGTAGCAGAAATTAATTTAAAATTAATTTCATGACCCCCAAAGAAATACGGAGCTTTTATCGATGCTTTACTTATTTAGTACTTTTTAAATTAACTAATTGATAAGTGAACATTTATAATGGCAGGTAAGTGGCAGTTTGCGGTGTATAATGTACTAGCTGTTGCCCGCGACTTCGTCCCCGTGGGTAGAAGATATAACTTATGATTTAGGTATACCTGCCCGGTTTTTTTCACACTTTCCATTGTATCTTCGCTCCTATTAGTCGCAGCGTGATGTTTTATAGCTTAAAGCCTTCCTCGATGAATGGTCTATTCAACACAAAAATAATTTTTAATTTGGACCAGTAGTTCCTGAGATTAGCGCGTTCAAACAAACAAACGAACTCTTCAGCTTTATATATTAGTATAGATTAGTAAAGATCTACTTGCTAGAGCTCGTTCACACCTATTTTCGGTGGAAGTTATGACGGATAAATATGTTCGGGACCCATCCTCAAATTAATTTCTCACCCACTATCAAATTTATGACCGTGACAATATTGCTTAACCTCGATCTTAATGTGTATGTGTTCTAGATGTTCCACTTCTTGATTATTATTTTGTTTTGGCTCAGAGTTTGGGCTCATTGTATTTATCTTGACTAGTTCTCTTCATGTTTCTTATTAGGGGCGGGGGTTTTTAAATTTAAATGTTGTTCTTGTGTCAATAGATTTTACAGCGTACGCAGAAATGGGTTTTCCATTTTGCACCTTTGGTTAAAACATCGCATTTTTCTTGCGGAACCCTAATATTAAAAAAAAATATTATAGCCTAGCCTATGTTCAGCGGGGATAATGTAGCTTCTTAGCAGTGAAAGAATTTTTCTAATCGATCATCAATTTTTCGAAACAAAGTAAGCAAACAAATCTTTCCTCTTTATAATATTAGTATATAGACAACCATTCACTTTGAACACTACTGCTCGAACATAAAGATCAATTCGCTTCGTGTAACAATCAAACAGCAAACAAATTATAACAAAATATTAAATTAATATTCTCTTAAAAATCAATAAATTAATTTTTATTTTTATAAATAATTTAATAATTTACCTAAAAATATGACTTATCCCCTTAGACATAAAGTTCAATTAATAAGTACTCCATTTCAATTGAATAGTTATGGCTTTAAAATTAATTTAGATTTTTTTTTTCTTAATCTTTGTTGTGCTGTCCCAGCGGCGCCGCTAGTGGATTCGGTGACTATCAACCTTATAGTTTCAGAAATATGATACAATTTTGGGCATCTTGTGTCCTCAGCGCGTGTAGTTTTACCTCTCACTCTTATTTTGAACCTCTCTCTTTCATTTTGGGCATGAAGTCATTGGCGTGTGTTTTGTTTTAAGACCTCTGCAATGCTAATCTCTGAGTTACACTTTTTCTCGTGGCGGGATGAACTACCGTTCTCTTTCTAATTTCTACTTATCTCTTTCATTTCGAGCATGACGTCACTGACGTGTCTTTTGTTTGTATTAGCATAAGATATTGTCAACCTTATTTTAAAAGCAATTTGCTACATTTTTGAACACATATTGCAAGTGGCTGTAGTTTTATGTCTCGTTCTTTTTGTGTTCTATCTCTTTCATTTCGAGCATGACGTCACTGACGTGTCTTTTGTTTTGATAACTTATTGAGATACGGTAAAATTAACATGTTTTTTTTTTACTTGATTGTCTTTCTCTTTCTAATTATCAATCTTTCCTTTTCATTATCGACGTGACGTCATTGGCGTGTGTTTTGTTTTTACTGGAATACGACATCACGTGCACAAGAATATGAATCTTACCGCGTTAAATATAAAGTTGCAATCTCAATCTCAATTTTTAACGCCATTACCTACAGCTGACAATTTAAACGACCGACGACGCAAAGGTGCGTTTTTGTTATTTGTGTAATATGGTGTATTTTTAATTTTTTAATTTATTCCTTTTATTCGGTGGAACACTGTGAAAAATGAAGAAATATAACTATATTGCGGGATATCGTTGAATGAATGAATATCCTTACTAATATTATAAATGTGAAAATGTGGATGTTTGTTACTCAATCACACAAAAACGGCTGAACGGATTTGGATGAAATTTGGCATGCATATAGCCATTGACATGGAAAAGAACATAGGCTACGTTTTATCCCGATTCTTGAAACAGTTCCCGAAGGAAAATTGAAGAGGTGTGTAAAAGCTATATAATCACCAAGAGGATGTATTTCCATATAAACGGAGACCATCAAACGCTGTGAACTGAAGTCCACGCAGACGAAGTCGCGGGCTATAATATCTTTTTGTGACATCAATGGTTTGTGAGAAGATATATTTAGGTTGGGCCACACAGAACACATTTTATGTATAGTCGTGCGCCGCGGTGTCCTTCCGGGCTAATATGGCACTTATGAGTAGAAAAACCGGTCAAGTGCGGGTCGGACTCTTTTACTGAGAGTTCCGTCCAAACTTGTTGCTGTAATTATTGAATTTTAGGTAGGGGCCGACAATAAAAACACTCAGTCACCCGTAAAACAATTTTATATTTCCTCTTTAAAAAACTTGGAAGCAACACGTCTGGATCCTACCACACAGTATGACAGAAGGAATGAATGAATGCGTTAGAGATTGATTGAAGTAAAATAACAAGATGGTGGCTTGAATGTGTCATTCTAAGAACTGTCAATCTTTAGTCATCACAAAAAGATTGTTTTTTGCAATCTCAATCGAACAAATCAACACGCCCCCTCAAAAAATAATCTGGAGTAAAATAACAATCTTCCTAACCAGAACTGTATATCTTCCAAGTAGGTCTGGGAAAAATACAATTATAATTATGATCCAACATTTGTTGCTTGGATAAGGAAAACCCAGTAAAACCTTATCAGATCATTTCATCAAAACAATCAATAATAATATAATCAATATAACAGTAGGAACATCAATGACAAATCACAACATAAGTTTAAAAATCATAACTCTTTACTGCAAGCCCATATTTTGTGTCATTTCGTGGAACGTCACTGCAGGCAACGGCTTTGTCAGTGCATCTGCCAATTGTTGACCTGTGGGAATGTAATTAAGCTTGATTACATTTTTCTCTATTTGTTCCCTAGAAAAATGATACTTTATATCTATGTGTTTTGTCCGCTTATGATTAGTCGGATTGTTTGCTATGCTAATACAGCCATTATTGTCCTCATATATTATAATAGGAGTAGGAATAATAATATGAATACTATTTGCTAAGGACTTAAGCCATAAGGCTTCTTTGACAGCTTCATATAAAGCCATATACTCAGCCTCAGTGGAAGAGGCTGCAACTGACTGTTGTTTCTTAGTATTCCAGGTTATTGTACATTTCTCAAATAATTTAAATATATACCCGGTTGTACTCTTTCTGTCATTTGTATCATTACCCCCCCAATCGGAGTCTACATAACCAGTTAAGATCTGATTATACTCACACCTCTTGTAAATTAGTTTCAAATCACTTGTGCCTTTTAAATATCTAAGTACCCTTTTAAGACATTTCCACAATTCTTTATTATTTTTATTTGTATACCTACTCAGTATATTAACACTAGTACTCAAGTCGGGTCGAGTACATAACATTATATACATCAGACAACCTATTACATTACGACATGGAGCATTGTAATTATCGTCTGAATTTAGTGCTTCATAATCAAGTTTGCTCTCTAAAGGCGTTTTTACAGGTTTACAATCCTGCATGCCAAATTTAGCTAAAATTGTTTTAATATAAGCACTTTGATCTAACATCAACATATCATTAGAACGAGTGACTTTAATTCCGAGAAACAATTTTATTTCTTGCAAATCTGTCATCTTAAATTTACTCATTAAATACATTTTAAAATCATCTATTGTTATTTTATTAGCACTAATTATAACCAAATCGTCAACATAAAGTATCACATAAATATTACTTTGTATATCTCCTTTATCTATACATATAATAAAATTGTAGAAAAGTGAAAACTGTACATTGAATATTTTTTAAAAAGAATAATTGCAGGGTGGTCTACGAACGATTCCGATGCCGAAAATATGATTTTTAGAATTTTTGTCTGTTTGTCTGTTTGTCTGTTTGTCTGTTTGTCTGTATGTATGTCCGGAAAGATCTCGGAAAGTACTAGATAGATTTGATTCAAATTTTCAGAGAATATCAACAAGAAGTCCGGTCAACATACTTTTTACTTATTATCTCGCTTTTCGTTACAGGGGGTGAGCAGGAGCCTTTTATATCTATAAACAAATATCAAATTATCTCATAAACTACTGAATATATTTCGTTCAAATTTTGCATGAACCTTATCGTACACATGATACAACAAATATACAAAAACCATAAAGCTACTATGCAGAGGGCATGAGCAGTAAAGTTTTAAATTTTTGGACTCACCCGTAACATCGTGTAATACAATTATGAGGTGTATTTTCACCCCATTGAGTAGTAGGCAGTATGGTCATCAATTTACACACAAAACATCACGCTATTTATCTTAAGACTGTTGGCAGAGCAATAATAGGATTTTTCGAAAATAAATATTTTTCACAAAATTAGTCATTTTATTATCTTTCAAGTCTGATATAAGCCTACCGCGACTATTTCACAAGTAAAATAAAAGAAACATAAACTAATACGTTTTTTTATGCAATTGTTACCGTAATCGGTACATTCTTGAAAGAAAGGAACTTAAATTATTTTTATTTTTATTGATGTATACTAAAAATACTCAAGTTCAAATGTGGAATGCCGTAATATGATTTTGTATTTATTTACGATAGGTGTATATACCTATGTTTTCAGCTCGGTATTGTTGGCGATGGTACTTCAAGATCAAAACATTCGTAGTGACACTCAACCCAAAGTTGCATGTAGTCCACATTGATCTCATCTATAATTACGACACAGTTTCTGAAACTATATTGTAAAATTCAACCACCTTAACATTCAAATTCTCTAATACATATTTACAAGGTAACTTCAATATATCCATGCTTTAAGTAGGTTATGAGCAGGTATTATCAATCTTTAGAATAGAACACATTACAGGACCTAGGTATATTTATTACAATAAATTAAACTAAACTAATATTTACATTTTAAAAACTATATCAATATAAAAAGAAAAATATACATTATTTACAAAAAAGACATCCTCATCCTTGCCAAAGTCGGGAAACGTGCCCAGAAGGCAGCCCAGTGGCTGCATTGCCACGTTGTATGGCAATGCTAATTCTTTGGGCAAAATATAGACCAGCCTTCTGATCACGTGTAGAGTCGACCAAACGCTTTGCGAGTTCTTTATAAAGAACTCGTGCACCTGGTCCCCATGTCCCGAACGTTTCGACCCCAAACGGCTCAAAAATATAATTACCAACAAGGTTGTTATATTTCATAGGCCAAAAGTACTTCGGATAAAAAACCCCAGAAAACTTGCATAAAAACTGCCTAATAGGTATGCAATGTGAAAGATCTATAAGACTAAAGCTATCAATGAATAGACATTATGTATCTATTGATAGAATAATGTCTACTGATACCTGGGATTTTTCAATATTTTAACAATTTGATCGATCTACATCCGCCATTATAGAGACCGCACACGTGGTCCTTCCAAAAATTCCTTTAACAATTTATTGTAATCTCTACTTATTTAAAATTTTCTTTTTTAGTAGCCTGGTAAAAACAGGGGAAGGAACGAGACTGAATGCGTTTCTGAGATCCCTAAGCCAACGAGGATTAGGAACATATTTTTAGAAATTTCCCCAATAAGGCTGATAATAGCGTGTAGCTATCAGCACTTACATCCGTCATACAATATCTGGAAAATTCATTTTGGCTGTTGGTATCGACAGCGTAACCTCATAACCAACCTCATGTAGTCTTTATTTAAGTTCCATTTATGCAGTAGGGATGACGGTATTTTACTTCAACGATTGTCAGGTAGGTTAACGAATAAAATACGTAATTTTTCTTTGTAAATTGGTACAGTAAATAGAACTCATGCACATGAAGTCACTTTTATGTTCATATTTTTGCTTTGTTTGTTTAATTACACATATCCTATACTTTAGATTTTTGTCATTGTCAATTTTGAAAAAGGCGTGTCTGATATTTTTTTTATTATCACGCTATTTACTTATCAGCAATTTAAAGGCAAATCATGATCAAAACACCAGGGGGGCAAGATAACACGTTTACCAACTTTTTTATTTTGGAAATATTCCAAATTTTAATTTTAATATTAAGAGAACAATCAAACATAACGTGTTTCAGGAAACCGTTTATTACCGCAACCGAAACCGCTTATGACACTATGTAAAATCCACAGTTACCGAGCCCGACTCTCACTTCACCAGCTCCGTTCACAAAAATAATTTTACATCGTCTTTATATCGTCAGAAAACATCGTGTGTGAAAATAACAACTGTCTGGCTATCACTGTTCCTGAGAAACAGCCAGGTGACAGACAGACAAACGGACACCGGGGCCTCAGTAATATGGTTCTGGTTTACCTCTTTAGTTACAGTACAATAATAATTTTATGATACCTCATAATCACTGTCATAATCCGTCTAGCAATTTCAGGTGTAGGCCGGCCCAAGAACAGACGTGCTCAAAAATCATAACCCACCCAATTAGAAAATGGAAAACCCTCGAAAGTAAAACATTTTTAGCAGAAGTGCTAAGACTGAGTGTATAACTCAGTCTTAGCACTTCTGTTATTTTTTCCTACTTGCACCCCCCCCCCCCCCAATTTAAACGGCTCGATTTGTCAAACATGTCTAAACGAACACTTGCACATAATTCACGTTTAAATTAAAATGGTTCATTTGGTTCCGAAGCTATGATGTTACAGACAGACAGGCAGGCAGATATGTCAAAGTTATAAACCCTTCTTTTTGGGATTAATTAAGAAAAAGTCATTAAAACAGCTGTGAAATATTTGACACCAGGATAGTATGGTAAACGATGAAATGTGTTTGATTCAAACATTTGATAGTCTTTGGGCCGCTGAAGATTCATTGTAATTCATTTCGAAAAATAAATAAGCAATCTTAAAATATAAAAAAAAGTGTTTCATTTTCAATATTGCATTACATATTTGAGATGATCGCTATTATTAAACATCATAGTTTTTCACATCTTGAAAATCACGCAGACAAAGTCGCGGGCAACAGCTAGTTTAGTATATAAATACACCTATCTACTGATGAATTTTGAAAACCTTTATCTTTAAGTGACTGCTCAAAAATTTCAAACCAACACCTAGCTGCCTGCTTAAGCCCATATAACGCTTTATTTAGTTTGCACACATAATCCTTTTTGCAAGATATACCCTCTGGAACTTTCATATAAATCTCTTCTTTTAATTCCCCGTTAAGAAATGCAGTTTTTACATCCATATGGTGAATTAGCAATTTATATTGATTAACAAAAGCAATAAGGAACCTAAAACTAGCTATTCTGGCAACAGGTGCAAAGGTCTCATTATAATCAATGAGATATTGCTGACTAAAGCCCCTAGCAACAAGTCTAGCTTTGTAACGTAAAGGTTTTCCGAATTCATCATTTTTGATACTAAAAATCCATTTGCAATCTACAATATTTTTACCATTCGGTCGCGGTACCAAAGACCATGTTTTATTTAATAATAATGAATTTAATTCGTCATCAATTGCACTTTCCCACTGAGCTCTATCATGTCGAGTTTTAATCTCAAGAAATGAATTTGGTACATCATACAAAATTGTTTGAGTACACATAAGGTAATCATCGAATTTTTTAGAAGGAACAGAAGGACGACCCTTGAGTCTATCACTCCTACGAAGCTCAACATTACTGTTTGTATTGTCATCACCAATGACGGAACGTGTATTTATTTGCTCCGATTCTATTGTGTCGTGGTTACTTTTGCGAATTTTATGAGGACTCTCATAATCATCAGATTTAGAACTATCTGATTCACCCCTGTCAGTATTTTGAGACTTCATTGACTTACAATTCTTGTCAATGTTAATATCTACACGAGAATTTACAACATTCTCTTCAGGCTGCAATATTGGCCTGGATTGAAGAAAATTGGTCTCATCAACAATAACATCTCTGACAGTAATAAATTTTTCGCATTCAGGATTCCAAACTTTATATCCATTTGGTTCGTATCCCATAAGTATACCTTTCCACGACTTAACATCGAATTTCGTTTTAAAAATTTTATCATGCACATAAACAGTAGAACCAAAATCTTTTAAATATTTTATCTGTGGTTTTCTATTATGCCACATTTCAAATGGTGTTTTGGATGATTTTATAGCATTTGTTGGAGTTAAATTAATTAAATACACAGCGGTTAACACAGCTTCACCCCAAAATAATTTTGGAAGATTTGCACCATTTAAAATAGAACGAGCTTTTTCAGTAATACTTCTTACCATTCGTTCGGAAACACCATTTAATTGAGGTGTTCTTGGAACTGTGAAATGATAAGTTATTCCCTTTTCAACACAATAATCTTTCATATCGTTAGATAAATATTCTCTACCATTATCACAATATAAGTAAACTATTTTTAAATTGAATCTCGCCTCGCTTTTTGACACAAAATCTTTAAATGCAGAAAACACGTCTGATTTATGCGTTAATAGATACACAACACAGTAGTGAGTATACTGATCAACAAATAAAACAAAATAATTTTTGTTGTTAATTGTTGAAGGAGTGATTGGACCGCATACGTCAGTATGCACAACATATAAAGGTCGCTGAATATAACTTTTATCTTTGTTCTGATTAAATGGTAGCCTACTTTGTTTTCCATAAATACAAGATTCACATAAACTATCGCCCGGTATCACTTTGTCAATCAAATTAAAATCAGAAGTCATTTTATTATTTTTCAACTCTAAAAATTTACTTTTACTCATGTGACCTAACCGCTTATGCCATAACTCATAATTATTTATCATAACATTATACACTTTAGGCATAGAGCAGCTCAAATGCACAGATACCTCAAAATCCAAAGCAATTAAATTATTGATTGACCTACCTCTCATTATTATTTTACCATCTTTACATATTTGGGTGCCTCGATGATCAAATATGACAGTGGTTCCAGCTTGTTGCAACCTTGACACAGACAACAGGTTGTAGGGAGCCTCGGGGCAGAAAAGAACATCCTCCAATGTCCCTCGAACACCCATATTGCTAATGACGTGTAATGTTCCTCTCTTGTTAGCTGAAATGAAATGCCCTTGTTTAGCAATTGAAATTTTTATAGGAATAGATAAATCAACAGAATTAATAAATAGATCTTCCCTGTTGATTATATGGTCCGATGCTCCGGAATCTAACAGGAATGTGATCTTCCGTTCGGCTGCGTCCACGTTGTATTCACCGGTCATGAATGCAAAACCAGAAAAATCTGCTGATGACTGAGCTGATGCGGAAGGCTGATTAATATCGACTGCTTGTACTGTCCTCAGCCTGTCCGTAGATTTCGGTTGATTTAATCGCTTGAAATAATAACAGTCGTTTTTCACATGTCCTTTCCGGCCACAATGATAACATTTTGCAATATTAAACTTCTTCCTTGTATTCTGATCTTTCTGGTTGTTACTGAATGTATGATTTTCAAAATTCCTTTTTCTAAACTGTCTCTTCTTGCCTTCAGCAGCAGCTTGTAAAACTTTAGCACTCGTATCATTGGATTCATTCTTCAGTTTGACCTCGTGGTCCAGGAGCCTCGTTTTTACAAAGGCTAAGGTCAGGTTATCTTCTGACAAAGTTTCGATAGCAGTTATAACACCATCATAACTTGAAGGAAGTGTTAAAAGTAAATGAGCGACTTTGTCGGTTTCTTCAAGTTTAGCTCCAGCCGCAAGCAACTCAGTGATTAAGTCGTCAAACGCAGCAAAGTGTCTAATCAAAGTAACATCACCTTGCAGTTTCATGCCCAACAATTTTTTTCTTAACGCCAACTGAGTAGCAATACTCTTACGTTCATAAAGTGCATCCAAACTTTTTAAAATATCCTTCGCCGTACTATCTTCATTTGCAAAACCAAGGTAAGAATCCGATAAATACTCGACGATTATACTTTTTGCAATTCGGTTACTTTTGTCCCATGAACTGTCTCGAATAATTGGATCACTTTCAATTACTTTTAAAACGTTCATTTCGCTTAACAAAGCACGTATTCTAAATTTCCAAATACTATACTTCTCGCCGTCGAACGGTTTTATATTTCGTTTTAATTTTAAGTCCATTTTCTTTGTTCGGCAATAACGGTTATTATTTGAATAGAGATGAATTTAACAGTGGAAATTATTTAACACTCGCGCACACTGGGCCCATAACCTATTGAATTTTAGGTAGGGGCCGACAATAAAAACACTCAGTCACCCGTAAAACAATTTTATATTTCCTCTTTAAAAAACTTGGAAGCAACACGTCTGGATCCTACCACACAGTATGACAGAAGGAATGAATGAATGCGTTAGAGATTGATTGAAGTTAAATACCAAGATGGCAGCTCGAATGTATCATTCTAAGAACTGTCAATCTTTAGTCATCACAAAAAGATTGTTTTTTGCAATCTCAATTGAATAAATCAACAGTAATTTATAAAAAAATCTAGATTTAAGCTCCTAGGGAGTGTCGTACCGCTTTGAAATATGTGCCGGGTTAAGGGGGATAGTTTCTGCTTTATTTTATTCCGGTATTCCTGCGGAAACGGAAACCACCGCGCTCTCTAAACTAAAGTCCACGCGGAGTCGCGGCTGCTAGTTACAAATAATAACTGAACAAGTGCGAGTCGGACTCGCCCACCGCGGGTTCCGTGCTTAAGATAGTGTGCACGGAGCTCATATTCCTAGACAGGTACCTCCTTACTTTTCTGTGATAAGAGACATACAAATAAGTGACGAACAATAAAATTACATTATAAGGGTATCCTTTGGAGATTCGGAGCTCTAAATTGAACATCGGACACATTTTGTGCATCGTCGTGCTCCGTATTCTGTACCAATATGGTAGTTTTGAGAAGAAAAGCTAGCCAAGTGCGAGTCGGACTGTTTTACCGAGGGATCCGTACAGATCTGTTGCTATGATATATTAAAAAAAATCAAGATTTGATTTCCTAGGGAGTGTCAAAAACTATAAGCGATAAAACAGCTGTATCTTTTGATTGCGTTGCCGTAAATGTTTATTTTTTTCACAGATTTAAGAGACTGTAAGCCTGAGTATCCGGTATAAACCTTCACGCGTTTCTGAGAAAAAAGGACTTGACAGACAGACAAACGGAAAAACGACAAACTGATGCTATAAGGGTCCCGCTACATGCCTATCGAGGTACGGAACCTTAAAAACCACGGGAAGTCCGTTTTTTTACCATTTTTTATAAAATTTCTTGTTTTGATCATAACTCCGAATCTATCCGGTCTATAAGCGAGAAAAAAAATCCTGAGCATCTCTGATAGCTGTATTTTGTAAATCCACTGTATTTTTATCGATTTTTGAAAATATTTTTTTCACTTAATTTAGCGCCATCTATGAAAGCGTTACGGTACTAACTCACTAGAGGCGTAGAGTGCGACTAGACGCCACGTCAACGTTTGCGATGGAAGGAGTTGTTTATCATAGTTGCGTTTCTTTGTCACAGATGGCGCTATTCACAGTCAAACTCGGCCATGAGGGGTTCCGTAGCTGAAGTTCATATAAAATTTAATTCATGATCCTTAGCACTGCGGATAGTTTTCACCTATCACATAATTCTGTTCTCCAAATATCTCAAATAATTTAAAAGATGTTTTACTAATAATGTATGTCTTGTAATGTAAGGTATATTGCGGTTATCGGTTTATGACGTATGAAAAAAAAACAAGTTTCAATACCCTCTGGGTGCTGTGTGTCGCGGGGGTTTCACATACATTCAGGTCACATGCACAAGGGCACCCAGACTCAGGACAAACATTCTTGGATTGCACAAATGCTTATCCTGCGCGGGAATCGAACCGCACGTCGGACACGTCGCGCACTGTAAGTGTTGGTGTGGAGACCTCAGCCACGGCTTTGTAACTGACTGAAATATTGTTTGTTGAAAATAATGATATACTAGCAGTTGCCCGCGGCTTCGTGCGCGTGGTAAGAAGATATAAGTTAGGAGTTTTCTAAGTTTTGTTTGTAATGGCCATATAATTAAACTTTGTAACATGAAAGAGGTTATTGTGACTATACTAGTTATTATACCCTCGCGAAGTTTTAAGTAGATACTAAAGAGATTTACAAACCCATAGTACATCATTTTGTTCTATTGTCAATAGTTTTTGCAGCGTGCGCAGAAATAGCCGAAATAGGTTTCCCATTTTGTGTCTTTGGTTACAATATCTCATTTCTTAACGGAACCCACTTTTATTTCAAAATTTATTGTAGGTACCTAGCCTATGTTCAGCGGGGATATGTGGCTTGGCCGTTCGTTACTACAAGAACTATTGTATAATGCCTATGTGAATGTGGCGAAATGGCCAAGCCACATGTTTTGACTAAGGTGTAGAGTTTGTGAAGTTAGGCCTTGTAGAGTTAGGGCGTGTAGTGTTAGAAGCTTGGCTCTACATGAGATCTGATAACTCCTTGACAGTGCGAGTCATATGAGCTCGTCTTGGTAACATTTTACATGAGAATGTTTTTGGTGGGAAAGTATGTTTATATCTGCTCAATGTTTCCACTCTTAAAAAATCATTTAATTCAATTTCGTTATTTACGCACTCACTGTTGTCTACCGCTTGGTTCGACCTTCAATCGAGACCAAGGTCATGCAAACAAATTAATATTCGAAAGTGAAAGTTATTTACAGTATTAATCTAACACAGGCATAGAAAAATTAAATTCCTAAAATATTAAAATAACAACCATTAACTTTGAACACTACTGCTCGAACATAAAGCTCAATTCCGTTTGTGAAACATTATTTTAAAATCTATATATATAAAACTCAAAGGTGACTGACTGACTGACAACTGATAAATTTCACCCCCAAGGGGTTAAAATAGGGGATGAAAGTTTGTATGAAACGTGAAATATTGTTTTTTTATTTATTTACGACCTATATTTTTAACTCAGTAATGTTGGCGATGCTACTTCAAAATCAAAACATTCTTATTCACACTCAACCCAAAGTTGCATGTAGTTCACATTGATCAAATCTGTACCTAGGCAGAACAATAAATTAGTACGCCGACGGAGGATTAGGAATATATTTTTCTAAATTCCTCAATAAGGCTGATAATAACGTGTACCTATCAGCACGGACATCCGTCAACCTCATGCAGCAAACCAGATAAGTGAGGGGCAAATAAGCAGAAACGCTGAGGCTTGGTTAGTTTTTAGCACTTCGAACAAATTTTATAAATCATTAATGAAAACGTTTTTTACTCTAGAAATGCTAGGAATATTATACTTGCATAAACTACTAACTCTTCTTTCCGTATAGTTCTTTATTTTAGTTCTATATATGCTATAGGGATGACGATATTTTACTTTAAAGATACAGTAAATGGAACTCATGCATGAAGTCATGTTTATATTTTTCTTCATAACGCCACAGATTCCGCATTTCCAATACTTTAGATTTTGGTCATTAAAAAAAAAAACAAGCGTGACTCTTTTTACTTTGTCAATATTCCAAATGTTTGTTAGGAAGATCAGTTTTAATATTAAGAGGGTAATCAAACATAACGTGTTTCAGGTAACCGTTTATCCATTTTCTGTTTGTTACTCATATTGCTGGAATTTAGAACTCACCCCCCACTGTTTCCTAACATCTAACACTTTTTAAAATCTTATCTTGGCCGGTTCCATCCACAAAAATAATTTGACATCTTCTTTATATCGTCAGAAAACATCATGTGTGAAAATAAGAACTGTCTGGCTATAACAGTTCCTGAGATACAGCCAAGTGACAGACAGACGAACAGTCACCGAAGCCTCAATAATTTGGTTCCGGTTTAGCTCTTTCAATAATAATCAATGATACCTCAACTGTCATACTCAGTCCAGCCTTTTGAGGTGCAGGGCGGGACAAAGTACAGACGTGCTCGAAAAACATAACCCACCCTTCTGATAATAAAAAAAAAACCCTCTAAAGTAATGCATTTTTAGCAGAGGCGCTAAGACTAAGTTATACTATAGCTTGACAATCGGATTTCCAAATCCATTTTTCTGCCACCAATTATATCATCATTACAAAACTAAGAACTCGCTTGCAGCCCCCAATTTTTAAACAGCTCGATTTTTCCAAACATGTCTAAGAACACATAAATCACTTTTAATACAAATCAAACTAAATTGAAATAGCTCTAGCCGATCCGAAGCTATGATGTCATAGACGGACAGGCAGATAATAATATGTCAAAGTTATAAAACCCCTCTCTTTGGGGTAAAATAAGAAAAAAAAACATTAAAACAGCTGCGAAATATTGAACACCACGACAGTATCGTAATCAATGAAACATGTTTGACCCAAACATCTGATAGTGTTTGAGGCCCTCTAGATTCATAAAACGTGGAAATAAAAAAACACAAGCTCAAAACGTAAAACAAAATAGCTACGAAAGAATTTTATAACAAAGCTTAAAACAAAAAAGGCGCTTTTTTAAATGTTGCGTTACATTTTTGCGATGATCGTTATTATTAAACTTTATTGTTTTTCACATCTTGAAAATTACGCAGACAAAGTCGCGGGCAACAGCTAGCTAATCTATAAAGCTGAAGAGTTTGTTTGTTTGTTTGTTTGTTTGAACGTGCTAATCTCAGGAACTACTGATCTCAATAGATCATTAATCGAGGAAGGTTCTAGGCTATAAACCATCACGCTGCGACTAATAGGAGCGAAGATACAATGGAAAATGTGAAAAAAGCGGGGTAGATCTACATCATAACTAATATCTTCTAACCACGCGGACGAAGTCGCGGGCAACAGCTAGTTATAATATAAAATATTAAATTAATATTCTCCTAAAAATCAATAAAGATTTTAATGTTTATTTTGTACACTTAAAATAGTTTATCCGAAAATATTACTTATCCCCGTAGACATAAAGTTCAATTTATGTTTATTCCATTTGAATTTAATAGTATTGGCTTTAAAATTAATTAAGATTATTTTTTTATTCTTTGTTGATTCGGTGACTATCAACCTTATAGTCTTAGAAATATGTATGATACAATTTTGAACATGTGTCCTCAGCGCCTGCAGTTTTACCTCTCACTCTTATTTTGAATCTCTCTCTTTCATTTCGAGCATGACGTCATTGGCGTGTGTTTTGTTTTAAGACCTCTGCAATGCCAATCTCTGAGTTACACTTTTTCTCGTGGCGGGATGAACTACCGTTCTCTTTCTAATTTCTACTTATCTCTTTCATTTCGAGCATGACGTCACTGACGTGTCTTTTGTTTTTATTTGCATAAGATATTGTCAACCTTATTTTAAAGACAATTTGTTACAATGTTTAACACAACATGTTGCTGGTGACTGTAGTTTTGTGTCTCGTTCTTTTTGTGTTCTATCTCTTTCATTTCGAGCATGACGTCACCGATGTGTTTTGTTTTGATATCTCTAAAATTTATATGATTTTTTTTGACTTGATTGTCTTTCTCTTTCTAATTATCCATCTTTCTTTTACATTATCGACGTGACGTCATTGGCGTGTGTTTTGTTTTTACTGGAATACGACATCACGTGCACAGGAATATTAATCTTACCGCGTTAAATATAAAGTTGCAATCTCAATCTCATTTTCTAACGCCATTACCTACAGCTGACAATTTAAACGACCGACGCAAAGGTGCGTTTTTGTTATTTGTGTTGCGTAATATGGTATAGTTTTAATTTTTTAATTTATTTCTTTTATTGCGTGGAACACTGTGAAAAATGAAGAAATATAACTATATTGCGGGATATCGTTGAATGAATGAATATCCTTACTAATATTATAAATGTGAAAATGTGGATGTTTGGATGTTTGTTACTCAATCACACAAAAACGGCTGAACGGATTTGGATGAAATTTGGCATGCATATAGCCATTGACATGGAAAAGAACATAGGCTACCTTTTATCCCGATTCTTGAAACAGTTCCCGAAGGAAAATTGAAGAGGTGTGTAAAAGCTATAAAATCACCAAGAGGATGTATTTCCATGGAAACGGGGACCACCAAACGCTGTGAACTGAAGTCCACGCAGACGAAGTCGCGGGCTATAATATCTTTTTGTGACATCAATGGTTTGTGAGAAGATATATTTAGGTTGTGATAATATATTTAGGTCGTGCTCCGCGGTCTCTTTCTGTACCAATATGGTAGTTTTGAGAAGAAAAGCTGGCCAAGTGCGAGTCGGACTCTTTCACCGAGGGATCCGTACAGATCTGTTCCTATGATATATTAAAAAAAAATCAAGATTAGATTCCCTAGGGAGTGTCAAAAACTATTAGCGATAAAACAGCTGTATCTTTTGATTGCGTTGCCGTAAATGTTTATTTTTTTCACAGATTTAAGAGACTGTAGGCTTGAGTATCCGGTATAAATTTCAGCTTGACACCTTCACGCGTTTCTGAGAAAAAAGGACTTGACAGACAGACAAACGGAAAAACGACAAACTGATGCGTTAAGGGTCCCGCTACATGCCTTTGGAGGAACGGAACCTTAAAAACCACAGGAAGTCCGTTTTTTTACCATTTTTTATAAAATTTCTTGTTTTGATCATAACTCCGAATCTATCCGGTCTATAAGCGAGAAAAAAAATCCTGAGCATCTCTGATAGCTGTATTTTGTAAATCCACTGTATTTTTATCGATTTTAGAAAATATTTTTTTTTACTGAATTTAGCGCCATCTATGAAAGCGTTACGGTACCAGTTCACTAGAGGCGTAGAGTGCGACTAGACGCCACGTCAACGTTTGCGATGGAAGGAGTTGTTTATCATAGTTGCGTTTCTTTGTCACAGATGGCGCTATTCGCAGTTAAAATAATAAAATGCGAATCAGACTCGACCGTGACGGGTTCCGTAGCCGAAATTAATTGCATGACCCCCAAAGAAATACGAAGCTTTGATCGATGCTTTACTTATTTAGTACTTTTAAATTAACTTATAGATAAGTAAACATTAATAATGGAAGGTAAGTGGCAGTTTGCGGTTTGTAATGTACTAGCGGTCGCCCGCGGCTCCGCCCGCGTGGATGTCGGTTACCGCTGCAAAAAGCCTACCCAGGAAAGACACGGTCAGCAAACAAAATGATTCCCAGGTCAATTCACAGACACCGACACTAACATCGACGAAGCAGTCACTATCCGCAGGCTGATTTTCTTTCTGTGGATGTTAGTTGTTAAGTCCCGGAGTGCAACCCGTCGTTTTAGGATAGAAAACTTAAGCTTTTATTGTAGAGCTTCTCTATACACAACATTTGACGTTATATTATTTTCTGGTAACAAAATATACACGCTCACCTCGTCTTACGCCTACTTCGCAACGGGCCGTGCAGCAGAAATCGTCATATTTTAATTTCGCTATAACTTCAGAACCAAACGTCCAATTTTAATCATTCAAAGACCAAATATTATCTACATTAACTGTACTTAGTGATGAAATAATTTATTTTGATAAGGGTTAATAGCATGAGTAAAATAAAGGCATTGAAATGTAGTCCAAAAAAAAAACGAGATTTTTCAATTAGAAAATGGTTATTGCGCCTTACTCGACATAAATAGGTAATGTGCGGATTTTTTTGTAGATATTTATAAGATCTACAATTACTTAGAACATTTTATGGTTGTATCTTTAATAGTTTAGGCAGGGTACGCAAAATAAGTAACTTTTTTGGTTGATTTTTTACACCTTGTGTCCGAAAACCCCTAATATCATACGGAACCCTATTTTTGTTCAAAATTAAAATATGGTGAAAGAATTTTAAAAATCGGTCCAGTAGTTTATGAGCCTATTCATTACAATCAAACAAGTTTTCCTCTTTATAATATTAGTGTAGATTAGTAATTTATTAATTTATTTCAATCTCGTTATTTACGCACTCAATTTCGTTTACATGCGGTTCGACCTTCAATCGAGACCAAGGTCACGCAAACAAAATAATATTGGAAGGTGAATATTTACAGTATCAATATAATACACACAGAAAAATTAAATTCCTAAAATATTAAAATAACAACCATTCACTTTGAACACTACTGCTCGAACATAAAGCTCAATTCCGTTTGTGTAACATTATTAAATTTTAAAATTATAATACAATATATTAAATTAATGTTCTCCTAAAAATTCAAGGAATGGTTTTTATTTTGTACACTAAAAATAATTTACCCGAAAATATTACTTATCCCTGTAGACATTAAGTTCAATTAATGTTTATTCCATTTGAATTTAATAGTATTGGCTTTAAAATTAATTAAGATTATTTTTTTATTCTTTGTTGATTCGGTGACTATCAACCTTATAGTCTTAGAAATATGTATGATACAATTTTGAACATGTGTCCTCAGCGCCTGCAGTTTTACCTCTCACTCTTATTTTGAACCTCTCTCTTTCATTTTGGGCATGACGTCATTGGCGTGTGTTTTGTTTTAAGACCTCTGCAATGCCAATCTCTGAGTTACACTTTTTCTCGTGGCGGGATGAACTACCGTTCTCTTTCTAATTTCTACTTATCTCTTTCATTTCGAGCATGACGTCACTGACGTGTCTTTTGTTTTTATTTGCATAAGATATTGTCAACCTTATTTCAAAGGCAATTTGCTACATTTCTGGCTGTAGTTTTGTCCCGTTCTTTTTGTGCTCTATCTCTTTCATTTTGGGCATGACGTCATTGTCATGTCTTTTGTTTTGATATCAAATTGATATACGGTAAAATTTTGATTATCTTTCTCTTTCTAACTATCAACCTTTCTTTTTCATTATCGACGTGACGTCATTGGCGTGTGTTTTGTTTTTACTGGAATACGACATCACGTGTGCACTAGAATATGAATCTTACCGCGTTAAAGATAAAGTTGCAATCTCAATCTCAATTTCTATCGCCATTACCTACGACCGACGCAAAGGCGCGTGTTTGTTATTTGTGTTCCGTAAGTTGGTAGACAGATAGTATTGAAATTTAGGTAGGGGCTGATAATAAAAAGACTCAGTCACTTGTACAATAATTTTATATTGCCTTTTTTAAAAAAAAACTTGGAAGTAATACAACTGGATCCTACCACACAGTATGACGGAAGGAGGAATGAAGAGCATTAGATAGATTGAAGTAAAATAACAAGATGGTGGCTTGAATGTGTCATTCTAAGAACTGTCAATCTTTAGTCAATACAAAGATTGTTTTTTTGCAATCTCAATCGAACAAATCAACAGATAGTTTATAACCTGGACTGACACATAGTTTACTTTTTATCTCGAAAACTGGGTAGTTTCCGATGGGTAACCCAATGATATATACAAACGATTTTCACGCAGGCGAAGCCGCGGGCGGTCACAAGTATAATATAATAGCTTGTCGCGAGATTTACTTGTTGTAAAAAATGAAATATAAATGTTTATTTACACAGGTAAACGCAATAAATGATTGAGTATTGAGTACTGAGGTAAATCTCGCGCTAAAGAGTATTACCTATATGTCAACTCAGGTTATAAACCAGCTGTGTCTGTCTGTGGCATCGTAGCTGCCAATCGGGTGATCCGATTTGAATGCGGTTTTTGTGGTTTGAAAGGTATATCAGTCGGGAGTGTTCTTGACTATGTTTGGCGGAAATCGGTTCAGGTCTTCAAGGTCATCAGGTCGTTGGTTAGGTGTGATGGGAATGTTACACGCTCAGTTTACTTGCAAGCATATATTATGTGGGATCTGATATTTGAAACACTAATGTCTCTTGGAACCTCTGAGCTGTTTATTATTGTTTTTTATTTCTTGATTTTTAGTGAATTATTTACGAGGCAAATCATCCAATGAGTGCTCCCACCCTGGGTGGAGCGGGAGGGACTGCCAGACTTGTACTGACAGTCATACTACTGTCATACTCATCCACAGTGTTCCTTCAATAGCCCTTTACGTTTCAGGGTCACGGTTACCCAGGGACAGTACCGCGATCACGGTCCAGCTGACGTAATTAAGACGCATGAAATTTAAAGAGTTTTGTTCATGTAACAGAATATCTCATCAGAACAAACATCTAATTATGTTTATTTAAGTTTCAGTATTGCGTTTTTTGTAAAACTTTGTTAGTGACCTTGAACATTATTTTTTTTCGAAATAGTTTTTATAACCTTTGTAGTGAGTACAGGCGTGATAATATGTTGTGTGATGGCGTAAACAATGCTTAGATATGCTATAGCAACAATTGCGGTTAATCTGCTGTTATTTATTGAAGAGTTCCCCCGATTTCTACAAGATCCGATCATCAGATATTGAAATGGTGATAATGGGACCACACGGGAAGCACAAGCTTTCAAATAAGAATCATGAAAATCGGTTCACCCAATCGCAAGTTACGAGGTAACAAACATAAAAAAAAAAATACAGTCGAATTGAGAACCTCCTCCTTTTTTTGAAGTCGGTTAAAAACTAGCTGTTGCCCGCGACTTCGTCCGCGTGGTTAGAAGATATAAGTTCTGATTTAGATCTACCCCGTTTTTTCTACATTTTCCATTGTATCTTCGCTCCTATTAGTCGCAGCGTGATGGTTTATAGCCTAAAACCTTCCTCGATTAATGATCTATTGAGATCAGTAGTTCCTGAGATTAGCACGTTCAAACTCTTCAGCTTTATAGATTAGCTAGCTGTTGCCCGCGACTTTGTCTGCGTAATTTTCAAGATGTGAAAAACAATAAAGTTTAATAATAACGATCATCGCAAAAATGTAACGCAACATTTAAAAAAGCGCCTTTTTTGTTTTAAGCTTTGTTATAAAATTCTTTCGTAGCTATTTTGTTTTACGTTTTGAGCTTGTGTTTTTTTATTTCCACGTTTTATGAATCTAGAGGGCCTCAAACACTATCAGATGTTTGGGTCAAACATGTTTCATTGATTACGATACTGTCCTGGTGTTCAATATTTCGCAGCTGTTTTAATGGTTTTTTTTCTTATTTTACCCCAAAGAGAGGGGTTTTATAACTTTGACATATTATTATCTGCCTGTCCGTCTATGACATCTATGACATCTATGATAGCTTCGGATCGGCTAGAGCTATTTCAATTTAGTTTGATTTGTATTAAAAGTGATTTATGTGTTCTTAGACATGTTTGGAAAAATCGAGCTGTTTAAAAATTGGGGGCTGCAAGCGAGTTCTTAGTTTTGTAATGATGATATAGTTGGTGGCAGAAAAATGGATTTGGAAATCCGATTGTCAAGCTATAGTATAACTTAGTCTTAGCGCCTCTGCTAAAAATGCATTACTTTAGAGGGTTTTTTTTTTATTATCAGAAGGGTGGGTTATGTTTTTCGAGCACGTCTGTACTTTGTCCCGCCCTGCACCTCAAAAGGCTGGACTGAGTATGACAGTTGAGGTATCATTGATTATTATTGAAAGAGCTAAACCGGAACCAAATTATTGAGGCTTCGGTGACTGTTCGTCTGTCTGTCACTTGGCTGTATCTCAGGAACTGTTATAGCCAGACAGTTCTTATTTTCACACATGATGTTTTCTGACGATATAAAGAAGATGTCAAATTATTTTTGTGGATGGAACCGGCCAAGATAAGATTTTAAAAAGTGTTAGATGTTAGGAAACAGTGGGGGGTGAGTTCTAAATTCCAGCAATATGAGTAACAAACAGAAAATGGATAAACGGTTACCTGAAACACGTTATGTTTGATTACCCTCTTAATATTAAAACTGATCTTCCTAACAAACATTTGGAATATTGACAAAGTAAAAAGAGTCACGCTTGTTTTTTTTTTAATGACCAAAATCTAAAGTATTGGGAATGCGGAATCTGTGGCGTTATGAAGAAAAATATAAACATGACTTCATGCATGAGTTCCATTTACTGTATCTTTAAAATAAAATATCGTCATCCCTATTGCATATATAGAACTAAAATAAAGAACTATACGGAAAGAAGAGTTAGTAGTTTATGCAAGTATAATATTCCTAGCATTTCTAGAGTAAAAAACGTTTTCATTAATGATTTATAAAATTTGTTCGAAGTGCTAAAAACTAACCAAGCCTCAGCTTTTCTGCTTATTTGCCCCTCACTTGTCTGGTTTGCTGCATGAGGTTGACGGATGTCCGTGCTGATAGGTACACGTTATTATCAGCCTTATTGAGGAATTTAGAAAAATATATTCCTAATCCTCCGTCGGCGTACTAATTTATTGTTCTGCCTAGGTACAGATTTGATCAATCTGAACTACATGCAACTTTGGGTTGAGTGTGAATAAGAATGTTTTGATTTTGAAGTAGCATCGCCAACATTACTGAGTTAAAAATATAGGTCGTAAATAAATAAAAAAACAATATTTCACGTTTCATACAAACTTTCATCCCCTATCTAACCCCTTAGGGGTGGAATCTATCAAAATCATTTCTTAGCGGATGCCTACAACATAACATCTACCTGCACGCCAAATTTGAGTCCGATCCGTCCAGTGTTTTCGGCTGTGCGTTGTTGCATCACTATGTCAGTCAGTCAGGCACCTTTGAGTTTTATACATATGTATATGTAGATATTAAATAAATGCTAGTGGTCGCCCAGTGGTCGAAATTCGACCATATAATAAATTTAAATTGTAAGTGACTGAAATAACTTTAAAAGTTTGAACATTCAATAAAACTACAGGAAACAAACTTTTCAACTATGTCTATAATAGACAAAAGAAACAATTTGACCACAGACCCCACAGAGTATGTATGCGTGTGTCAAATGCATGCTGGTTAGTATAATGTTTTATTAACTGATTTAATGTATTTTTTATGCATTATTATTAAAATATTTTTTTATATTAAATGAGGCAAATAAAACTTTTTTTTTTAGTACTCCATGCCTATGCACAAAATAAAAATCAAAAGAAACCATTTGACCACAGAGTATGTATAGGCAAATATATATATTTTTGATATGTCAATGTCAGTACTCTATGTCTATCGACAAAATGAAATATAAAAGAAACATGACTAGTGTGTGTGAGATGCATGGTAGTGTGTGTAATGTTTCTATGTCTACGGACAAAATTAAAAACAAAAGAAACATGTGTGTGTGAAATGCATGGTAGTGTGGGTAATGTTTTATTTATTGATTTAATATACTTTATAAGCATTATTATTGAAAAATATTAGCGTTCTGCACTTTTCCTGCACATAAACTATAAGTGTGCCAAATTTTATGCTCTTGCGTGCGCGCAATTTTTGTAAAAAAGGGGTCCAAAGTTTTGGCATCACGTATTAATATATAGATTCTCTTAAAAATCAATAAATTAATTTTTATTTTTATTTTCTAGACTTAAAATAATTAACCTAAAAATATGACTTATCCCCTTAGACATAAAGTTCAATTAATAAGTACTCCATTTCAATTGAATAGTTATGGCTTTAAAATTAATTTAGATTTTTTTTTTTCTTAATCTTTGTTGTGCTGTCCCAGCGGAGCCACTAGTGGATTCGGTGACTATCAACCTTATAGTTTTAGAAATATGATACAATTTTGAGCATATTGTGTCCTCAGCGCGTGTAGTTTTACCTCTCACTCTTATTTTGAACCTCTCTCTTTCATTTTGGGCATGACGTCACTGACGTGTCTTTTGTTTTGATATCTTATTGAGATACGGTAAAATTTACATGTTTTTTTTTTGACTTCATTGTCTTTCTCTTTCTAATTATCAATCTTTCCTTTTCATTATCGACGTGACGTCATTGGCGTGTGTTTTGTTTTTACTGGAATACGACATCACGTGCACAAGAATATGAATCTTACCGCGTTAAATACAAAGTTGCAATCTCAATCTCAATTTCTAACGCCATTACCTACAGCTGACAATTTAAACGACCGACGCAAAGGTGCGTTTTTGTTATTTGTGTTGCGTAATATGGTGTATTTTTAATTTTTTAATTTATTCCTTTTATTCGGTGGAACACTGTGAAAATGAAGAAATATAACTATATTGCGGGATATCGTTGAATGAATGAATATCCTTACTAATATTATAAATGTGAAAATGTGGATGTTTGGATGTTTGTTACTCAATCACACAAAAACGGCTGAACGGATTTGGATGAAATTTGGCATGCATTTAGCCATTGACATGGAAAAGAACATAGGCTACCTTTTATCCCGATTCTTGAAACAGTTCCCGAAGGAAAATTGAAGAGGTGTGTAAAAGCTATATAATCACCAAGAGGATGTATTTCCATATAAACGGAGACCACCAAACGCTGTGAACTGAAGTCCACGCAGACGAAGTCGCGGGCTATAATATCTTTTTGTGACATCAATGGTTTGTGAGAAGATATATTTAGGTTGGGCCACACAGAACACATTTTATGTATCGTCGTGCGCCGCGGTGTCCTTCCGTGCTAATATGGCACTTATGAGTAGAAAAACCGGTCAAGTGCGGGTCGGACTCTTTTACTGAGGGTTCCGTCTAAACTTGTTGCTATAATATATTAAAAAAATCAAGATTTGAGCTCCTAAGGAGTGTCGAAAACTTTTAGCTATAAAACTCCTGTATCTTTTCATTGCGTTGTTTTAGAAGTTTAAATTCTTAACAGCTTTAAGGGACTGTAGGCCCGAGTATCCGGTATAAATTTCAGCTTGATACCTACACGCGTTTATGAGAAAAAAGGACTTGACAGACAGACAAATGGAAAAACGACAAACTGATGCTTTAAGGGTCCCGCTACATGCCTTTGGAGGTACGGAACCTTAAAAACCACAGGAAGTCCGTTTTTTTACCATTTTTTATAAAATTTCTTCTTTTGATCATAACTCCGAATCTATCCGGTCTATAAGCGAGAAAAAAAATCCTGAGCATCTCTGATAGCTGTATTTTGTAAATCCACTGTATATTTATCGATTTTTGAAAATATTTTTTTTACTTAATTTAGCGCCATCTATGAAAGCGTTACGGTACCAGCTCACTAGAGGCGTAGAGTGCGACTAGACGCCACGTCAACGTTTGCGATGGAAGGAGTTGTTTATCATAGTTGTGTGCCTTTGTCACAGATGGCGTTATTCGCAGTTAAAATAATAAAATGCGAGTCAAGTGCGAGTCAGTCTGGACTTGCAATATTCAATTCACGACTCTCGGTGATGAGGATAATGATGCGAGAAAGATTTCGTTGTAACTATGATCCCTACTATTATTATAGGTAAATGCTAAAGTAACTCTGTCTGTCTTTCTGTCTGTTATGCTTTCACGTCTAAACCTCTGAACTGATTTTAATGAAATTTTGTACAGAGATAGATTTAAACTTGAGAAAGAACATATGCTAGTTTTTATCCCTTACTTTTGAAGAGTTGTGTACTCTTGAAAACGCGATATAACCGACCTCGACGCGGGCGAAAAGCTAGTTAAGAATATTTAGACCAATATTTGCATATTGATTAGAAATACCTATGTACTTGTGATACCTACTATATAGACATCAGATTATCAAAGTTACACGACAATAGCTTATCTCGCACCGCGCGAGGGCCTTTTGCGGTTTATAATGTATTGGTAAAGATTTACTTGCTAGAGCTCGTTCACACCTATTTTCGGTGGAAGTTATGACGGATAAATTTGTTCGAGACCCATCCTCAAATTAATTTCTCACCCACTATCAAATTTTTGACCGTGACAATATTGCTTAACCTCGATCTTAATGTGTATGTGTTCTAGATGTTCCACTCCTTGATTATTATTTTTTGTAATACTGGCATTAGTAATACTTCACCTATGAATATCGCAACTGCCTGCGTGACACTGTTCTCGAGATACCGGACGGACCGTTGTGGCGCCTGACGGACGGACAAACAGATAGCGATAGAATACTGAAAATAAATATTTAAAGGGTGTTTCATTACAACATGACTTTTGGATATCCTTTGGGCTCGAACGGTAGAGGCCAGAAACTTATAGTTACACATAAAACTACGCTTGGTTATTTATGCAGTCTCAAGTTGACTCGCCTAACATTCGTGGATCTCACAAATGATTGTCCTGCGCGGGGATCGAAGCGCACGTTGGACAAGTCGCGCACTTTGAGTTTTGGCGTGGTGACCACAACCACTCGTTTATCCGTGCAGTACCACTTTGAAATATGTGCACAGAGGATTTTCGGTATTTTTATTTTAAGGAAGCCGGGTTGGGGGGGACAGTTTCTGCTTTATTTTATTCCGGTATTCCTGCGGAAACGGGAACCACCGCGCTCTCTAAACTAAAGTCCACGCGGAGCCGCGGCTGCTAGTTACAAATAATAACTGAACAAGTGCGAGTCGGACTCGCCCACCGCGGGTTCCGTGCTTAAGTTAGTGTGCACATGACACTTATTATACGAAATTACATTTGAAAATGTTTTAATTTAAAATACGGAGCTCATATTCCTAGACAGGTACCTCCTTACTTTTCTGTGATAAGAGACATACAAATAAGTGACGAACAATGAAATGACATTACAAGGGTTTCCTTTGGAGATTCGGAGCTCTAAATTGAACATCGGACACATTTTGTGCATCGTCGTGCTCCGTATTCTGTACCAATATGGTAGTTTTGAGAAGAAAAGCTAGCCAAGTGCGAGTCGGACTGTTTTACCGAGGGATCCGTACAGATCTGTTGATACGATTTATTAAAAAAAAATAAGATTTGATTCCCTAGGGAGTGTCAAAAACTTTTAGAGAGAAAATAGTTGTATCTTTTAATTGACTTGGCGTAAATGTTTATTTTTTTTACAGATTTAAGAGACTCTAGGCTTAAATTTTAGGTATAAATTTCAGCTTGATACCTGCACGCGTTTCTGAGAAAAAAGGACTTGACAGACAGACAAACGGAAAAACGACAAACTGATACTATAAGGGTCCCGCTACATGCCTTTCGAGGTAAGGGACCTTAAAAACTACGGGAAGTCCGTTTTTTTACCATTTTTTATAAAAAAAATTCTTTTGATCATAACTCCGAATCTATCCGGTCTATAAGCGAGAAAAAAAATCCTGAGCATCTCTGATAGCTGTATTTTGTAAATTCACTTTATTTTTATCGATTTTTGAAAATATTTTTTTTACTGAGTTTAGCGCTATCTACGAAAGCGTTGCTGTACTAACTCGCTAGAGGCGTAGAGTGAACTAAACGCCACGTCAACACTGACGTTTCCGATAGAAAGGGTTGTTTATCGTAGTAGCGTGCTCTTGCTACAGATGGCGCTATTCGCAGTTAAAATAGTTACGTAAAAATAATAAAATGCGAATCAGACTCGACCATGAGAGGTTCCGTAGCAGAAATTAACCTAAAACATTAAACTTTGATCGATGTTTTACTAATATAGTATTTTTTTAAATACGATTAAATTGTGGTTTACAAAATTAAAAGTTGGTGGTCTGTAAAGTCGGCGTCGGACGATAATTTTCATGATAACGTAATCATGAATCATTGATGTATATTATTTTGCACAATTTTAGTATCATGAACTGCATTATAGTTATCAAAATACACTGAAATCAAATCTATGTCAACTTCTTGTTAATTTAAGTGACAAAATGTATCAAATTTTAATGTAATCAAAAACCCAGATGATTGTCCAGTTCAACATGTTATGTGTTTTTTTTTTAATTATTATTTCAAATCATACAATTTGTCTTACTTTTCTAACTCGCCAAACTTGAAGGTTTGAAGGCGTTTTGTTCTGACTTATGTGAGGGTAGCGGAACGTTACAATTTTTCGAACATGCTGCCGTTTCCATCAATTTATAACACTTTAACACGTCAAAGCTACTTGCATATATCTCGTTGATATATATTTATTTTGGGTGCAAATAATGATGAATCTCTACTAGAGATAGATCGTTGTGTAACTTCGATCGAAGTTTTGAACTAACATAAGTACTTGGGAAAGGACTAGGGTGAGGATGACAAAAGTAGGCTTTGACTAATGTCTTAGTTTTCAGTTATCTCATGATTCTGTTCTCCAAATGTCGATGTTTTACTAATAGTGTATGTTTTGTGATGAAAGGTATATTGCGGTTTACGGTTTATGAAATACTAGCTGTTGCCCGCGAATTCGTCGCCGTGAATAGAAGATATAAGTAATGATTTATACCTGCCCTGTTTTTTCCACATTTTCCATTGTATCGTCGCTCCTATTAGTCGCAGCGTGATGGTTTATAGCCTAAAGCTTTCCTCGATGAATGGTCTATTCAACACAAAAATAATTTTTCAATTTGGACCAGTAGTTCCTGAGATTAGCGCGTTCAAACAAACTCGCCAGCTTTATATATTAGTATAGATAAGATTGCCCGCGACTTCGTCCGCGTGGTTGAAGATATAAGTTATGATTTATACCTGCCCTGTTTTTTCCACATTTTCCATTGTATTTTCACTTCTATTAGTCGCAGCGTGATGGTATATAGCCTAAAACCTTCCTCGATAAATAGTCTATTCAACACTAAAAATAATTTTTCACAAAAAAATTAGCGCGTTCAAACAAACAAACAAACTCTCCAGCTTTATATATTAGTATAGATTCAACACTAGAATATTATAAACTACTACATCAAAGCTATTTTCGATAGCCTTACGCATCGTAATTGTGGGTCGATATGACCCCCGGGGCTACGTACACAGGTCTAGTGTTAATACGAGTATTGCGATGTGAAAGTCCCCTGATGGATGTCTGCTACTTTATCACGCTAAACTACTGAATCGATTGCCATGGAATTTGGAAATGGTTAGTTGAGAGTTCGTGGTTGAGGTTTCACTTAGGGACCTGTTGGTCTAGTAGTTAGTGACCCTGACTGCTATATCGGAGGTCGTGGGTTCTATTCCCACCCAGGACATATGTTTGTGTGATGAGCACGATCATTGGTTTGTGTCTGGGTGTGATTTATCTATATTCTGTATGTATTTAGAAATATATAAGTATGTTTATCAGTTGTCTAGTACTCATAATACAAGCTCTGCTTAGTTTGAGACTAGATGGCGTTGTGTGAAAGTTGTGGAATATTATATTATTATTATTATATGTTTTTTTTTTAATGATTATTGCTTTTGTGTAGATATTCTAAGGGATATGGAACATGCGTCTTGCCAAGGCCCCGATTCTACTTTTTTACAATGGCCGATGAATGAATGGCATTTCAATTTTGAAATTATTCCTATTCTCTAAAGCATTTTGCCAATACAATAATTGGAAGTTAATTGTATTGACCTTGAGTGTACCGTCCCGTAGTGAATTTCCAATTATTGTATAGAACAATGTTTAAGAGAATACGAAATTCATTCATTCATCGGCCGTTGTAAATAGCAGAATTAGGGCCCAGAAAGACAAGGATTTAATATTGACTAGTTGTTGTATCCGCCTCTGCCTTTTCCATCCTATTTTTCTCAGGGTAGTCAGATAGGAAATGTCAACTCTATCGTTCTCAAAAAGACATATAAAAGTAATGATATATCCTATCTGCAGAATAAATCTGTACTTCAGAGGTAAACAATAGTGACTCCATTTTTTATAAAATGTATGTTTTTTTGCAAATTACACTCGCAAGAACCAGTTCTATTCACTGGTATACGATATTAAGTCCCATCTAGAAAAAGAAATGTCACATAATGTTGTATGCCTCTGAGGTATGGATATATACTGCATTTATTTAATGAGTAACTTATGGCTTTTCTTGCCCGTTCTTTCTATACGAGTACATTTTGGAACTGCGCAACTAATTTAATCGGAATAATTGAAGCATTTTGATTAATTCTGAGAACCAGTCTAAGGGGTATCGTGTTGCTCAGGTTACTGGGATGAGAAGATAGGCAGTTACTCCTTGTACAACGCTAGTACTTTGCTGCATCCACTTAGACTGAAAGCAGACCCAAACATAGTTAGTAAAAGGTTAGGACGAGGGACGATGAGTGAGTTGCGCGGCGAAGTCCATAAGAGAACAAATTTGAAATAATGATCGGGAACTGCTAAATTGTACTCTATGTCTAGCGGACTACGGCGCGGAATTGAAGTAGCGATGCGCGGCAAAGCTCATGAGAAGGTAAATTTGAAATATTGTTTCACCGGCCACGTAGCTCAGAGGTCAGAGCGACCGATCCTAGTATCGGCGGTCGCAGGTTCGAATCCTGTCGTGGCCACCAATGCAGGAAGTTCCTTTTTGTTACTTTTTTTAAGATTAGTTTTGCTCGTTCTTTTTCATTAAATAGTTCTTAATTCTACTTTTCTTACCGATTTTCACACATAATGTTGTATGCCTCTGAGGTACAGAAATGATTTCATTTTATCCTTATACTAGCTGTTGCCCGCGACTTTGTCTGCGTGATTTTCAAGATGTGAAAAACTATGAAGTTTAATAATAACGATCATCTCAAAAATGTTATGCAATATTGAAAATGAAACACTTTTTTATATTTTAAGCTTGCTTTTTTATTTCAAAATTATAATGAATCTTGAGCGGCCCAAAGACTATCTAATATTTGAATCAAACACATTTCATCATTTACGATACTATCCTGGTGTCAAATATTTCACAGCTGTTTCAATGATTTTTTCTTATTTAATACCAAAAAGAGGGGTTTATAACTTTGACATATGTGCCTGCCTGTCTGTGACGTCATAGCATCCGATCGAATTGAACTATTTTAATTTAAACGTGAATTATGTGCGTGTGTTCGTTTAGACATGTTTGACAAATCGAGCCGTTTAAAAATGGGGGGGTGGGGGTTCAAGTAGAAAAAAATAACAGAAGGTATAACTCAGTCTTAGCACTTCTGCTAAAAATGTTTTACATTCGAAATTTTCCATTTTCCAATTGGGTGGGTTATGATTTTCGAGCACGTCTGTTCTTGAGCCTGCCTACACCTGAAATTGCTTATTGCTTGTTATTTTCACACATGATGTTTTCTGACGATATAAAGAATAGATATGGTGAAGTGAGAGTCGGGCTCGGTAACTGTGGATTTTACATAGTGTCATAAGATATAAGATTTTGCAAAATTGCGCTCAAATAAACCGTATTTCTGAAACATTCTATGTGTGATTGTCCTCTTAATGTTAAAAGTGATCTTCCTCACAAACATTTGGAATATTTCCAAAATAAAAAAGTTGGTAAACGTGTTATCTTGCCCCCCTGGTGTTTTGATCACGATTTGCCTTTAAATTGCTGATAAATAAATGGCGTTATAATAAAAAAAATATCAGGCACCCCTTTTTTCAAAATTGACAATGACAAAAATCTAAAGTATAGGATATGTGTAATTTGTGATGTTACGACAAAGCAAAAATATGAACATAAAAGTGACTTCATGTGCATGAGTTCTATTTACTGTACCAATTTACAAAGAAAAATTACGTATTTTATTCGTTAACCTACCTGACGATCATTGAAGTAAAATACCGTCATCCCTACTACATAAATGGAACTTAAATAAAGACTACATGAGGTTGGTTATGAGGTTACGCTGTCGATACCGACAGCCAAAATGAATTTTCCAGACATTGTATGACGGATGTAAGTGCTGATAGCTACACGCTATTATCAGCCTTATTGGGGAAATTTCCAAAAATATGTTCCTAATCCTCGTCGGCTTAGGGATCTCAGAAACTCATTCAGTCTCATTCCTTCCCCTGTTTTTACCAGGCTACGAAAGAAGAAAATTTTAAATAAGTAGAGATTACAATAAATTGTTAAAGGAATTTTTGGAAGGACCACGTGTGCGGTCTCTATAATGGTGGATGTAGACCGATCAAATCGTTAAAATATCGAAAAATCCCATTTATCAGTAGACATTATTCTATCAATAGATACATAATGTCTATTCATTGATAGCTTTGGTCATGCAGCAAACCAGACAAGTGAGGGGCAAATAAGCAGAAAAGCTGAGGCTTGGTTAGTTTTTAGCACTTCGAGCAAATTTTATAAATCATTAATGAAAACGTTTTTTACTCTAGAAATGCTAGGAATATTATACTTGCATAAACTACTAACTCTTCTTTCCGTATAGTTCTTTATTTTAGTTCTATATATGCAATAGGGATGACGATATTTTATTTTAAAGATACAGTAAATGGAACTCATGCATGAAGTCATGTTTATATTTTTCTTCAAAACGCCACAGATTCCGCATTTCCAATACTTTCGATTTTGGTCATTAAAAAAAAAAACAAGCGTGATTCTTTTTACTTTGTCAATATTCCAAATGTTTGTTAGGAAGATCAGTTTTAATATTAAGAGGGTAATCAAACATAACGTGTTTCAGGTAACCGTTTATCCATTTTCTGTTTGTTACTCATATTGCTGGAATTTAGAACTCACCCCCCACTGTTTCCTAACATCTAACACTTTTTAAAATCTTATCTTGGCCGGTTCCATCCACAAAAATAATTTGACATCTTCTTTATATCGTCAGAAAACATCATGTGTGAAAATTAAGAACTGTCTGGCTATAACAGTTCCTGAGATACAGCCAAGTGACAGACAGACGAACAGTCACCGAAGCCTCAATAATTTGGTTCCGGTTTAGCTCTTTCAATAATAATCAATGATACCTCAACTGTCATACTCAGTCCAGCCTTTTGAGGTGCAGGGCGGGACAAAGTACAGACGTGCTCGAAAAACATAACCCACCCTTCTGATAATAAAAAAAAACCCTCTAAAGTAATGCATTTTTAGCAGAGGCGCTAAGACTAAGTTATACTATAGCTTGACAATCGGATTTCCAAATCCATTTTTCTGCCACCAATTATATCATCATTACAAAACTAAGAACTCGCTTGCAGCCCCCAATTTTTAAACAGCTCGATTTTTCCAAACATGTCTAAGAACACATAAATCACTTTTAATACAAATCAAACTAAATTGAAATAGCTCTAGCCGATCCGAAGCTAAGATGTCATAGACGGACAGGCAGATAATAATATGTCAAAGTTATAAAACCCCTCTCTTTGGGGTAAAATAAGAAAAAAAAACATTAAAACAGCTGCGAAATATTGAACACCACGACAGTATCGTAATCAATGAAACATGTTTGACCCAAACATCTGATAGTGTTTGAGGCCCTCTAGATTCATAAAACGTGGAAATAAAAAAACACAAGCTCAAAACGTAAAACAAAATAGCTACGAAAGAATTTTATAACAAAGCTTAAAACAAAAAAGGCGCTTTTTTAAATGTTGCGTTACATTGTTGCGATGATCGTTATTATTAAACTTTATTGTTTTTCACATCTTGAAAATTACGCAGACAAAGTCGCGGGCAACAGCTAGCTAATCTATAAAGCTGAAGAGTTTGTTTGTTTGTTTGTTTGAACGTGCTAATCTCAGGAACTACTGATCTCAATAGATCATTAATCGAGGAAGGTTTTAGGCTATAAACCATCACGCTGCGACTAATAGGAGCGAAGATACAATGGAAAATGTGGAAAAAGCGGGGTAGATCTAAATCATAACTTATATCTTCTAACCACGCAGACGAAGTCGCGGGCTATAATATCTTTTTGTGACATCAATGGTTTGTGAGAAGATATATTTAGGTTGTGATAATATATTTAGGTCGTGCTCCGCGGTCTCTTTCTGTACCAATATGGTAGTTTTGAGAAGAAAAGCTGGCCAAGTGCGAGTCGGACTCTTTCACCGAGGGATCCGAACAGATCTGTTCCTATGATATATTAAAAAAAAATCAAGATTAGATTCCCTAGGGAGTGTCGAAAACTTTTAGCGATAAAACTCCTGTATCTTTTGATTGCGTTGCCGTAAATGTTTATTTTTTTCACAGATTTAATAGACTGTAGGCCTGAGTATCCGGTATAAATTTCAGCTTGATACCTACACGCGTTTATGAGAAAAAAGGACTTGACAGACAGACAAACGGAAAAACGACAAACTGATGCTTTAAGGGTCCCGCTACATGCCTTTGGAGGTACGGAACCTTAAAAACCACAGGAAGTCCGTTTTTTTACCATTTTTTATAAAATTTCTTCATTTGATCATAACTCCGAATCTATCCGGTCTATAAGCGAGAAAAAAAAATCCTGAGCATCTCTGATAGCTGTATTTTGTAAATCCACTGTATTGTTATCGATTTTTGAAAATATTTTTTTCACTTAATTTAGCGCCATCTATGAAAGCGTTACGGTACCAGCTCACTAGAGGCGACTAGACGCCACGTCAACGTTTGCGATGGAAAGAGTTGTTTATCATAGTTACGTGCCTTTGTCACAGATGGCGCTATTCGCAGTTAAAATAATAAAATGCGAATCAGACTCGACCGTGACGGGTTCCGTAGCCGAAATTAATTGCATGACCCCCAAAGAAATACGAAGCTTTGATCGATGCTTTACTTATTTAGTACTTTTAAATTAACTTATAGATAAGTAAACATTAATAATGGAAGGTAAGTGGCAGTTTGCGGTTTGTAATGTACTAGCGGTCGCCCGCGGCTCCGCCCGCGTGGATGTCGGTTACCGGTGCAAAAAGCCTACCCAGGAAAGACACGGTCAGCAAACAAAATGATTCCCAGGTCAATTCACAGACACCGACACTAACATCGACGAAGCAGTCACTATCCGCAGGCTGATTTTCTTTCTGTGGATGTTAGTTGTTAAGTCCCGGAGTGCAACCCGTCGTTTTAGGATAGAAAACTTATGCTTTTATTGTAGAGCTTCTCTATACACAACATTTGACGTTATATTATTTTCTGGTAACAAAATATACACGCTCACCTCGTCTTGGTTACGCCTACTTCGCAACGGGCCGTGCAGCAGAAATCGTAATATTTTAATTTCGCTATAACTTCAGAACCAAACGTCCAATTTTAATCATTCAAAGACCAAATATTATCTACATTAACTGTCCTTAGTGATGAAATTTTTTTAATACGGTATAATTTTTAGGTAATAATTTTTTTTTCTTAATTTATTTTGATAAGGGTTAATAGCGTGAGTAAAATAAAGGCGTTGAAATGTAGTCCAAAAAAAACGAGATTTTTCAATTAAAAAATGGTTATTGCGCCTCACTCGACATAAATAGGTAATGTGCGGATTTTTTTGTAGATATTTATAAGATCTACAATTACTTAGAACATTTTATGGTTCTATATTTAATAGTTTAGGCAGGGTACGCAAAATAAGTAACTTTTTTGGTTGATTTTTTACACCTTGTGTCCGAAAAACCCTAATATCTTACGGACCCTATTTTTGTTCAAAATTAAAATATGGTGAAAGAATTTTTAAAATCGGTCCAGTAGTTTATGAGCCTATTCATTACAATCAAACAATTTTCCTCTTTATAATATTAGTGTAGATTAGTAATTTATTAATTTATTTCAATCTCGTTATTTACGCACTCAATTTCGTTTACATGCGGTTCGACCTTCAACCGAGACCAAGGTCACGCAAACAAAATAATATTGGAAGGTGAATATTTACAGTATCAATATAATACACACAGAAAAATTAAATTCCTAAAATATTAAAATAACAACCATTCACTTTGAACACTACTGCTCGAACATAAAGCTCAATTCCGTTTGTGTAACATTATTAAATTTTAAAATTATAATACAATATATTAAATTAATGTTCTCCTAAAAATTCAAGGAATGGTTTTTATTTTGTACACTAAAAATAATTTACCCGAAAATATTACTTATCCCTGTAGACATTAAGTTCAATTAATGTTTATTCCATTTGAATTTAATAGTATTGGCTTTAAAATTAATTAAGATTATTTTTTTATTCTTTGTTGATTCGGTGACTATCAACCTTATAGTCTTAGAAATATGTATAATACAATTTTGAACATGTGTCCTCAGCGCGTGCAGTTTTACCTCTCACTCTTATTTTGAACCTCTCTCTTTCATTTTGGGCATGACGTCATTGGCGTGTGTTTTGTTTTAAGACCTCTGCAATGCCAATCTCTGAGTTACACTTTTTCTCGTGGCGGGATGAACTACCGTTCTCTTTCTAATTTCTACTTATCTCTTTCATTTCGAGCATGACGTCACTGACGTGTCTTTTGTTTTTATTTGCATAAGATATTGTCAACCTTATTTCAAAGGCAATTTGCTACATTTCTGGCTGTAGTTTTGTCCCGTTCTTTTTGTGCTCTATCTCTTTCATTTTGGGCATGACGTCATTGTCATGTCTTTTGTTTTGATATCAAATTGATATACGGTAAAATTTTGATTATCTTTCTCTTTCTAACTATCAACCTTTCTTTTTCATTATCGACGTGACGTCATTGGCGTGTGTTTTGTTTTTACTGGAATACGACATCACGTGTGCACTAGAATATGAATCTTACCGCGTTAAAGATAAAGTTGCAATCTCAATCTCAATTTCTATCGCCATTACCTACGACCGACGCAAAGGCGCGTGTTTGTTATTTGTGTTCCGTAAGTTGGTAGACAGATAGTATTGAAATTTAGGTAGGGGCTGATAATAAAAAGACTCAGTCACTTGTACAATAATTTTATATTGCCTTTTTTAAAAAAAAACTTGGAAGTAATACAACTGGATCCTACCACACAGTATGACGGAAGGAGGAATGAAGAGCATTAGATAGATTGAAGTAAAATAACAAGATGGTGGCTTGAATGTGTCATTCTAAGAACTGTCAATCTTTAGTCAATACAAAGATTGTTTTTTTGCAATCTCAATCGAACAAATCAACAGATAGTTGTCTATGGTATAACCTGGACTGACACATAGTTTACTTTTTATCTCGAAAACTGGGTAGTTTCCGATGGGTAACCCAATGATATATACAAACGATTTTCACGCAGGCGAAGCCGCGGGCGGTCACAAGTATAATATAATAGCTTGTCGCGAGATTTACTTGTTGTAAAAAATGAAATATAAATGTTTATTTACACAGGTAAACGCAATAAATGATTGAGTATTGAGTACTGAGGTAAATCTCGCGCTAAAGAGTATTACCTATATGTCAGCTCAGGTTATAAACCAGCTGTGTCTGTCTGTGGCATCGTAGCTGCCAATCGGGTGATCCGATTTGAATGCGGTTTTTGTGGTTTGAAAGGTATATCAGTCGGGAGTGTTCTTGACTATTTTTGGCGGAAATCGGTTCAGGTCTTCAAGGTCATCAGGTCGTTGGTTAGGTGTGATGGGAATGTTACACGCTCAGTTTACTTGCAAGCATATATTATGTGGAATCTGATATTTGAAACACTAATGTCTCTTGGAACCTCTGAGCTGGTCTGCTGTGAGGACCCGAAGGTAGGAGACGTAACCCTGGTCTACCTTTTAGTAAACCGATCGAGTTGGGGCTCATTGAATCTGTCTTGATTAGTTCTCTTCATGTTTCTAATTAGGGGCGGGGGTTTTTAAATTTAAATGTTGTTCTTGCGTCAATAGTTTTAGCAGCGTACGCAGAAATAGGTTGCCCATTTTGCACCTTTGGTTAAAACATCGCATTTTTCTTGCGGAACCCTAATATTAAAAAAAAATATTATAGCCTAGCCTATGTTCAGCGGGGATAATGTAGCTTCTTAGCAGTGAAAGAATTTTTCTAATCGATCATCAATTTTTCGAAACAAAGTAAGCAAACAAATCTTTCCTCTTTATAATATTAGTATATAGACAACCATTCACTTTGAACACTACTGCTCGAACATAAAGTTCAATTCGCTTCGTGTAACATTCAAACGGCAAACAAATTATAACATAAAATTAATTTTGGAAAAAAATAAAAACCGACTTCAAGACTACACTAACAATATATACAATTGAACTAAAAAGTATAAAATAATATTTTAATTACAAGCCAATGATATTACTAAAGGAAAATCAACGAAATTATTGATACTTATGCATACTATTTACATTTTAAAATCAGTTATTTTTGAGGTCGGTGCCAAATGCGGGCAGACGCGTGAGGGCAGAAGACGCTGTTTTGTGTTATTAATAGATAAATTATTTTATTGTCTTCTTTTCAATTATCGGTTGTTTTTCAATAATTTATGTAATTTCTTTTTGTGTCATTAATATCCCACCAAAAACATTAAATGTAAAAAAATGCCAAGTCTCTCGATGCAGTCTTTCCATCGTAAAAAGTTTTGAGATCTCATAGAAGCCAAGTCCTATTCAAAATATTTTGTAGTTATAAATCAACATTTAGTAATTGTATCAATAGTTTTCTTTATATTATAATTATAGTGACTTGGCAATGAGCACAAGAAGAAACAAATAAAACGGCATATTTGTAGGAGTTGAAAGTTACACACACCGCATGCGTAAACATTAATATCACAAAATTAATTTTCTTTTGGTTTATCCGTGTCGTCCCAACCGAATTTCGGCAACGGCAGTCAGTCTTAGTGTACTCTCGATTCATTTACTTTCATAAAGCGATGGCCCGTAAGGTATTCTTAATTATTGTATTGGAGCATGTAGTCGGTAGTGACCATCATGATTCACACATAACAAATAATCTGATCACTGGTCTCGTCAGTAACATTTGCACATAATTCCAGGCATCAAGCAGCTTTTAATTTGTGCTCATTGCCAAGTCACTATAATTATAATATAAAGAAAACTATTGATACAATTACTAAATGTTGATTTATAACTACAAAATATTTTGAATAGGACTTGGCTTCTATGAGATCTCAAAACTTTTTACGATGGAAAGACTGCATCGAGAGACTTGGCATTTTTTTACATTTAATGTTTTTGGTGGGATCTCATTTATTTTTTGTAAGTGTATTTCTTTCTTTTTTTTTAGGTGTCATAATTTCTAGGACTTCAGCTACTGCTTTGCTTAGAACCCATTCTCTATCTCTATCTCTTTTGTTTCTTCTCTGAGACTTCGTTACTTCTAATGTAAACAAGCTTAAACTTATATATATATGTATATATATATCTACTAACTTACAAACTATAGCTAAACTAAACTAAATAACACGTAAAGTTCTCCGAATATCAATTATCACTACAATATTTTTTAGTTTCGAAATGGTTTTTCATAGACAGGTGGCGCTATCAAATGAAAATTATCGAATTATTCTGAAGTACTACTTAGACTGCGCTTTGTAACGAAACCATAGCGCGATTCAGACACGTACAACGCCATCTATCGAGCGCGCATACAATATTTATCGCAATACAATGGAGTTTTAGCTTTATTAATTTAATGAATTATGAATTTTATGTATTAATTTGTATTAATGATAGTCTGTGTATTACATTTATATTATTCTTTTCTATTCTATGTATGTATTCATCCAATTGAATAGGTACTTAAACAACGAACAAAGTTAACAATGCAGTCAAAATCCATACATAATGTTCTTGCCAAACCGCAAATATAAAATTGTTTTCTATGGCATATTATTTTTTAATGTTTTTATAATTTTTCCTTTATATGTGGCTAAGGACCTATCTTGGTGCAAAATTTGAAGTTTCTAAGTCTGCTAGAAGTACCTTAGATTTTTGATGATCTGTCAGTGAGTCAGTGAGTGACAAAATGGTGTAACTTTGATCGACCGTAACTCCTAGACCATTAATTCAATTGGCATGTAATTTCGAACTTAAGCTTGTTCTAATGCCTACTATTATTCCCCGAAAAGCTAAACTCCTAGCTTTGTCCACGTCGAAGATACAGGGGGGGCGAAACAGCCGCGAATCGCTTCGAGAAAAGATGGTACGGCCGTGCCCGTTTTGCTCGAGACTTGGCAGGGGCACTGCCGTGCCCTCAGATATTGTTTTTGTTTTGGCTGGCACCGACTCCAAAAATAACTGATTTTAAAATGTAAATAGTATGCATAATATATATTATATATATACGTTGTCCGTGCTGATAGGTACACGTTATTATCAGCCTTATTGAGGAATTTAGAAAAATATATTCCTAATCCTCCGTCGGCGTACTAATTTATTGTTCTGCCTAGGTACAGATTTGATCAATGTGAACTACATGCAACTTTGGGTTGAGTGTGAATAAGAATGTTTTGATTATGAAGTAGCATCGCCAACATTACTGAGTTAAAAATATAGGTCGTAAATAAATAAAAAAACAATATTTCACGTTTCATACAAACTTTCATCCCCTATCTAACCCCTTAGGGGTGGAATCTATCAAAATCATTTCTTAGCGGATGCCTACAACATAACATCTACCTGCACGCCAAATTTGAGTCCGATCCGTCCAGTGTTTTCGGCTGTGCGTTGTTGCATCACTATGTCAGTCAGTCAGGCACCTTTGAGTTTTATACATATGTATATGTAGATATTAAATAAATGCTAGTGGTCGCCCAGTGGTCGAAATTCGACCATATAATAAATTTAAATTGTAAGTGACTGAAATAACTTTAAAAGTTTGAACATTCAATAAAACTACAGGAACATACTTTTCAACTATGTCTATAATAGACAAAAGAAACAATTTGACCACAGACCCCACAGAGTATGTATGCGTGTGTCAAATGCATGCTGGTTAGTATAATGTTTTATTAACTGATTTAATGTATTTTTTATGCATTATTATTAAAATATTTTTTTATATTAAATGAGGCAAATAAAACTTTTTTTTTAGTACTCCATGCCTATGCACAAAATAAAAATCAAAAGAAACCATTTGACCACAGAGTATGTATAGGCAAATATATTTATTTTTGATATGTCAATGTCAGTACTCTATGTCTATCGACAAAATGAAATATAAAAGAAACATGACTAGTGTGTGTGAGATGCATGGTAGTGTGTGTAATGTTTCTATGTCTACGGACAAATTAAAAACAAAAGAAACATGTGTGTGTGAAATGCATGGTAGTGTGGGTAATGTTTTATTTATTGATTTAATATACTTTATAAACATTATTATTGAAAAATATTAGCGTTCTGCACTTCTCCTGCACATAAACTATAAGTGTGCCAAATTTTATGCTCCTGCGTGCGCGCATTTTTGTAAAAAGGGGTCCAAAGTTTTGGCATCACGTATTAATATATAGATTCTCTTAAAAATCAATAAATTAATTTTTATTTTTATTTTGTAGACTTAAAATAATTTACCTAAAAATATGACTTATCCCCTTAGACATTAAGTTCAATTAATAAGTACTCCATTTCAATTGAATAGTTTATGGCTTTAAAATTAATTTAGATTTTTTTTTTTCTTAATCTTTGTTGTGCTGTCCCAGCGGAGCCACTAGTGGATTCGGTGACTATCAACCTTATAGTTTTAGAAATATGATACAATTTTGAGCATATTGTGTCCTCAGGCGTGTAGTTTTACCTCTCACTCTTATTTTGAACCTCTCTCTTTCATTTTGGGCATGACGTCACTGACGTGTCTTTTGTTTTGATATCTTATTGAGATACGGTAAAATTTACATGTTTTTTTTGACTTGATAGTCTTTCTCTTTCTAATTATCAATCTTTCCTTTTCATTATCGACGTGACGTCATTGGCGTGTGTTTTGTTTTTACTGGAATACGACATCACGTGTGCACTAGAATATGAATGTTACCGCGTTAAATATAAAGTTGCAATCTCAATCTCTAACGCCATTACCTACAGCTGACAATTTAAACGACCGACGCAAAGGTGCGTTTTTGTTATTTGTGTTGCGTAATATGGTGTATTTTTAATTTTTTAATTTATTCCTTTTATTCGGTGGAACACTGTGAAAATGAAGAAATATAACTATATTGCGGGATATCGTTGAATGAATGAATATCCTTACTAATATTATAAATGTGAAAATGTGGATGTTTGGATGTTTGTTACTCAATCACACAAAAACCGCTGAACGGATTTGGATGAAATTTGGCATGCATATAGCCATTGACATGGAAAAGAACATAGGCTACCTTTTATCCCGATTCTTGAAACAGTTCCCGAAGGAAAATTGAAGAGGTGTGTAAAAGCTATATAATCACCAAGAGGATGTATTTCCATATAAACGGAGACCACCAAACGCTGTGAACTGAAGTCCACGCAGACGAAGTCGCGGGCTATAATATCTTTTTGTGACATCAATGGTTTGTGAGAAGATATATTTAGGTTGGGCCACACAGAACACATTTTATGTATCGTCGTGCGCCGCGGTGTCCTTCCGTGCTAATATGGCACTTATGAGTAGAAAAACCGGTCAAGTGCGGGTCGGACTCTTTTACTGAGGGTTCCGTCTAAACTTGTTGCTATAATATATTAAAAAATCAAGATTTGAGCTCCTAAGGAGTGTCGAAAACTTTTAGCTATAAAACTCCTGTATCTTTTCATTGCGTTGTTTTAGAAGTTAAATTCTTAACAGCTTTAAGGGACTGTAGGCCGGGTATCCGGTATAAATTTCGGCTTGATACCTACACGCGTTTATGAGAAAAAAGGACTTGACAGACAGACAAATGGAAAAACGACAAACTGATGCTTTAAGGGTCCCGCTACATGCCTTTGGAGGTACGGAACCTTAAAAACCACAGGAAGTCCGTTTTTTTACCATTTTTATAAAATTTCTTCTTTTGATCATAACTCCGAATCTATCCGGTCTATAAGCGAGAAAAAAAATCCTGAGCATCTCTGATAGCTGTATTTTGTAAATCCACTGTATTTTTATCGATTTTTGAAAATATTTTTTTACTTAATTTAGCGCCATCTATGAAAGCGTTACGGTACCAGCTCACTAGAGGCGTAGAGTGCGACTAGACGCCACGTCAACGTTTGCGATGGAAGGAGTTGTTTATCATAGTTGTGTGCCTTTGTCACAGATGGCGTTATTCGCAGTTAAAATAATAAAATGCGAGTCAAGTGCGAGTCAGTCTCGACTTGCAATGTTCAATTCACGACTCTCGGTGATGAGGATAATGATGCGAGAAAGATTTCGTTGTAACTATGATCCCTACTATTATTATAAATGCTAAAGTAACTCTGTCTGTCTTTCTGTCTGTTATGCTTTCACGTCTAAACCTCTGAACTGATTTAATGAAATTTTGTACAGAGATAGATTTAAACTTGAGAAAGAACATATGCTAGTTTTTATCCCTTACTTTTGAAGAGTTGTGTACTCTTGAAACGCGATATAACCGACCTCGACGTGGGCGAAGCCGCGGGCGAAAAGGTAGTTAAGAATATTTAGACCAATATTTGCATATTGATTAGAAATACCTATGTACTTGTGATACCTACTATATATCAAATCTCAAATATCACGTTTCGTCCGTCGTCCGGCACCAGGCCATATGTTGAGATACGGCCTGGTGCCGGACGACGGGACTAACCGACAGTTGAGCCTTAGTGATAGAGTTCCGTGTAAAATAAATAAAATATTTGAAGTAGCTTGCAGACAAACATGATGTGTCTATACCAGACCCAAGCCTAATACTAAACCGGGACTCTGGCTTAAGCAGTAGGAGGGACCCGGGGTATTGTTAGTCGGTGAAACACGTGAACATACAAGTACATATACCTGTCATGACAATATCTCACTTCTAATACATGTTTTCTTTTTCTTAAATTATGATCCTTCCTTAGGCATAACAATGTTTCCTATTTATTAGCTTTTTAGTTTCAACATTCTAAGTTATTTAACAAAAAATCTTGTAATGATTTGGCAAACTTATGTTTAGCAGATTCATTTCTGATATCGGCTGGTTGGCTATTTAGTAAGTAAGGTATACGTTTTTCTATCGTTCGGTCTCCGTAGTAATTGACCACTCTTGGGACCTCATACTTGCCAGCTGATATTGACCTGGTTTTGTGATTATGTGCTAGCAATTGGTGTCGCTCCCAAGTGCCATGGGTGCTCGTAAGAATTAAATATTTATGTTTTAAGCTAACTGGCAGTATTTTACAGATTTTAAATAATTTATAATAATTATCTTTACAGCTGTTTTTTGTTTTTTTATTGACAAGTAATTTAAGGAATCTTATTTGCAATGTTTCTAATTTCTGAATGTAACTTTTGAAGGTGACCCCATAACAATATAAAGCGTAACTTAATATAGAGTCTACTAAACATTGATACATAATATATTTTAAGGTGTTGGTAGGTATTTTACAGCTGAGATGATAAAATTGTCTTAATATCCTGGCCACTAACACGTTGCCATCTCATAGACACTAAATTATTCTTAACATAAGTATTCCTATTTAACCATTTAACATTACAATTGTATTTAATATCTTCTATTTCTTCTGTAAATGTTTTGGAGAACCTATTACATATATCCCTTTCATTTCCCTGTCCTTTCATATTGTTCATATTTTACTATCTAATGACTGTATAGTTTTACCTAATAATGTATTTATTTTTTCCCATAGTTTCTTTATATTTTGTCACAATCTAATATACTTTTTTTGGCATAATAATTTTTGCTTTTCGCTAAGGTTTTATTACACTTGTATTTGTTGGTTCATTTTTCCATTTGGCATATAATCTATCTCTTTCTATAATTTTTTTTTTGTGATTTTCGGTGATCCATTTTTTATTATTCCTGTTTCTTAAGTTATATACTTTATTTATATATGAGCTGTTGTAAACCTCAGCGAATAGTGTATTAATTGATTTATACAGTTTAAGTGGGCAGTCTATAGACATCAGATTATCAAAGTTACACGACATTAGCTTATCTCGCACGCGCGATTATCTAAAACACGGCGCGTCGTCGCGGGCGTCGCGGCCTTTTGCGGTTTATAATGTACTAGCTGTTGCCCGCGACTTTGTCTGCGTGATTCTCAGATGTGAAAAACTATGAAGTTTAATAATAACGATCATCGCAAAAATGTAATGCAATATTGAAAATGAAACACTTTTTTATATTTTAAGCTTGCTTTTTTTATTTCTAAATTATAATGAATGTTCGGCCGCCCAAAGACTATCAAATGTTTGAATCAAACACATTTCATCGTTTACGATACTATCCTGGTGTCAAATATTTCACAGCTGTTTTAATGACTTTTTTCTTATTTAATCCCAAAAAGAGGGGTTTATAACTTTCACATATCTGCCTGCCTGTCTGTCTGTGACATCATAGCTTCCGACGAATTGAACTATTTTAATTTAAACGTGAATTATGTGCGAGTGTTCGTTTAGACATGTTTGACAAATCGAGCCGTTTAAAAATGGGGAGGTGGGGGTTCAAGTAGAAAAAAATAACAGAAGGTATAACTCAGTCTTAGCACTTCTGCTAAAAATGTTTTTCTTTCGAAATTTTCCATTTACTACTTGGGTGGGTTATGATTTTCGAGCACGTCTGTTCTTGGGCCGGCCTACACCTGAAATTGCTAGACGGATTATGACAGTGATTATGAGGTGTCATAAAATTATTATTGTACTGTAACCAAAGAGGTAAACCAGAACGATATTACTGAGGACCCGGTGTCCGTTTGTCCGTCTGTCACTGGCTGTTTCTCAGGAACAGTGATAGCCAGACGGTTGTTATTTTCACACACGATGTTTTCTGACGATATAAAGAAGATTTCAAATTATTTTTGTGGACGGAGCTGGTGAAGTGAGAGTCGGGCTCGGTAACTGTGGATTTTACATAGTGTCATAAGATATAAGATTTTTCAAAATTAGTGAGTTCTATTTACTGTACCAATTTACAAAGAAAAATTACGTATCTTATTCGTAAACCTACCTGACGATCATTGAAGTAAAATACCTACCGTCATCCCTACTGCATAAATGGAACTTAAATAAAGACTACATGAGGTTGGTTATGAGGTTACGCTGTTGATACCGAGAGCCAAAATGAATTTTCCAGACATTGTATGACGGATGTAAGTGCTGATAGCTACACGCTATTATCAGCCTTATTGGGGAAATTTCCAAAAATATGTTCTCAGATATTCGATCTCAGAAACTCATTCAGTCTCGTTCCTTCCCCTTTTTTTACCAGGCAATGAAGAAGAAAATTTTAAATAAGTAAAGATTACAATAAATTGTTTAAGGAATTTTTGGAAGGACTCTATAATGGTCTCTATAATGGCGGATGTAGACCGATCAAATCGTTAAAATATTGAAAAATCCCAGGTATCAGTAGACATTATTCTATCAATACATAATGTCTATTCATTGATAGTTTTGGTATTATAGATCTTTCACATTGCATACCTATTATGCAGTTTTTATGCAAGTTTTCTGGGCTTTTTTATCCAAAATACTTTTGGCCTATGTACTGTTGCAAAATTTAAGAAAAAAAATTATTGCTAGTTGTTACAGATGAACCAAGGTAATAATTAACTGTGTCGTTCAGTAATTTTTTTGTTATGCATAATTATAGATGAGATCAATATGAACTACATGCAACTTTGGGTTGAGTGTCACTACGAATGTTTTGATCTTGGAGTAGCATCGCCAACATTACCGAGCTAAAAACATAGGTCATCACATCCTATCGTAAATAAATACAAAATCATATTACGGCATTCCACATTTGAACTTGAGTAATTTTAGTACATCAATAAAAATAATGGGGAATATGCACGTGACTTAAATATGGACAAAATATTTTTTTTTGTAATATTTATTGCTACTGAAAACACACTATACAATTATTTTTAGAATTTATTTTAATTTAATAATGAAATTTAATCATCAAAAAGTGGCTGTTTTGAAATTACCGCGCAAATTTTCGAAACGCAACACTATTGGTGGAACAAAACGTGACGTCAGTTTTACACGAGACGTCTGCTGTCAACAAGCTATTTGTATGGTTTCTTTTTGGAGGAATATTGTTATTGTATTGTGTCGCTGTTTTTTTATCTTAAGTTAATAGTTTTATGTGTTCAAAATATTAATTAATTGTGAAGAAGGACTTAGAGAATGACTGAAACCGGTTTCGTAAAAGCGCAGTCGGATAATCTTCCGAAAATCGACGTGTTTATGATGGCCACGTATTTCGCTTCAAATCCAGATTATACGTCTGCTGAACTCAGAGGAGTAAAAGCTGTATTCCTTCTTCTTCAACTTCAGTTAGGGCAGCTTCAGCTAGAGCTTCTTCAACCAAAGCTTGTCTTTTCCTTTTCATAGCCGCCTTTCTCTCGGGTGGTGGCTGCGGCTTCTCTTTTTTCTGGCACTGGAATATATGTGGCACTACTCCTTTTTTTAATCGCAACTTCACTTTTTGTCCATGTTCTAATGCCATTATTTTGTATTTAATATAATTTTCTGTATCCTCTTCAATCTGAAACCCAAAAATAATATAAAGGTTAATAAAACTACTCTCGAACTTGCCTCTTACTCTTGTTTACGGTGACGTAACAAATATATTAAATAGGGACAATTCTTGGCTATGCGAAAGATCTATTTTAACTCCTCGCAATGACCAGGCATCTGAGATCAATAACAAAATACTGTCGAATATACAGGGGGAAAGCAAAGTTTATAGATCAATAAATAGAATGGTCGATGAACAAGAAGCCACTAATTACCCGATAGAATTTTTAAATTCTTTAAATATGCCCGGACTTCCCTCTCATGAAATTTGTTTAAAAATTGGGATACCGATTATTATGCTCCGAAATTTAAAACCACCACAACTTTGCAATGGAACTCGACTAAAAGTAACCCAGTTGCAACAAAATATAATCGAGGCTCAAATTTTAACAGGTTGCGGTGCAGGAGAAACCGTCTTTATTCCCAGAATACCCTTAATACCAAATAATTTTCCATTCCAATTTAAAAGGACGCAATTCCCAGTATCGGTGTGTTATGCAATGACAATTAACAAGGCTCAAGGGCAGACTTTTCGTGTTGCTGGAGTAGATCTCAGTGTCAGTTGTTTCTCACATGGTCAGTTGTATGTTGCTCTTTCCCGTGTTAGCAGTTCTAAAAGTCTTTATGTTCACGTGCCGGACGGGTCAACTTTCAATATAGTTTACCCGGAAGCTTTGCACTAAAGTATTTTCGTTTTATAGGTACCTTTACCTTACCTTTATAAGGCAGTGGTACTTATATTGCCACCAAAATTTGAACCTTAACACATTATTATAAAGTTTAAAAGCTATAAATATTTTTAAGTTCTGTGTCTTATAAAGGGTTAAGCCTTATGTGAACGTGATCTAAACAATATTACAATATAAATAATAATAATAAATATTACCAATACATTAACTTAATACACAAGGAGTTACACGCTGACGGAGTCGCGGACACAGCTATCTATACTTTTCTGCCGGAAGTCACTATTCCACGCGGACGAAGTCGCGGCACAAGCTAGTATCGAATAAGAATTTTTAATAATATCTTTACAACTTTTGTAAACTAGGTTATGTTTTGTAGAGGTTTGTAAACAAAACAAGTAGGTAGGTAAAAGTAAGAATGATTTTATATGTATTTTACTTTTTTGATATCCTTACTTACATTGAAATGATCTTCACAACAGTATAAACAGCTCAAACACGATACATTGTCTCTTCTCATCGCCTTGCACCACTTTTTCCTTAGATTTTCACCTTTCGGCATAAGGAAATACACTTTGTCAGGTGCAGTGTTGATGTTATTTGGACACATAGGAACGACACAATATTTATAATATGGTTTTTTGTGCTTTTCCATGGTAATTAAGTCGATATTCACTCACTTTATTTATTTTTTGGTAATTTTGTAAACCAATCACTTTGCTGTTGACATCGAACTCGTGTAATGGTGACGTCACGAGCAAGCGCGCCAAAATGGCCGCGTTTAAATTGATCGCGATTTTAATATTTAATTTTTTGCATAATCTATATATATAAAAATCAATGCCACTTTTCGTTGTAATTCCATAACTCAAGAACGGGCTCACCTATCCAAACCAAATGCTTAGGATTTGGTCGGCATATTTAGTAGATGGTTTATGTGAAGTTTGCACAAAATCGGTCGAGCGGTTCCTCATTTGTCACATTTTTTGTAATAAATGAATTCAATAGAAACTTTTTTCACAGAAACTTTTTTGAAGTTTTGTTGACAGGACAAGCACGTTGTTATGTCATTCATGCCGTCAATTCATTTTGGACGTGGTTTGATTAAATCATATTATCAGCGATAAATTTCTTTTCACATAATTGCATTTGCAGTGCATTCATACAAACGGTGAGTCCTGAATTTATGTATACTTTTCTAAGTTGCCGTATATGATTTCACATGGCATCATATGCGACAGCTTCTTGGGAATTTGTTTTTTTTTTTGTTCTAATTTTTTTTTTTCGATTTTAAGCGAAAACATATGTGCATACGGGAAAAATGCCACCAGCCAGACGAGCAAATATAGGTCGGCGAACGCGTAATGCAAATGATGTGGCATTACTAAGACGATCACAGACTGCAGATGAACGCGCACAAGCTAATGCATCGCAGCGTGAACGTAATGCACGCAATAGATTTGTTAACCCAGTACCTGTACTGAATCTTGCACGGCCATCACGAATACGTCGTGCTGTTTTGGCTGAAATGATGCGTGCTGCTTTTAATTACAACAGTCAGATTGATTATAGTATGTATGGATACATTGGAATGATGGACGCAATATGTCCACATTGTGATGCGGCTAACTTTCGAGGTGAAACACCCGGCATGTGTTGTGCTAATGGCAAAGTGAGATTGCCAGCATTAGAAACTCCACCCGAACCATTGTATTCATTTATTTTTGGGACATCGCAAGCGTCGAAGCACTTTCTGAGTCATATTCAACAATACAATTCGGCATTTCAAATGACTTCTTTTGGTGCAACTAAAATTATTAGAGATAATTTTATGCCGACGTTTAAGGTAAATACTTCAACAGGATTATTCCATGTTTGTATCAATCTGAAGCATAAAGTATATTTAACCCTAGAAAGATAGTCTGCGTAAAATTGACGCATGCATTCTTGAAATATTGCTCTCTCTTTCTAAATAGCGCGAATCCGTCGCTGTGCGTTTAGGACATCTCAGTCGCCGCTTGGAGCTCCCGTGAGGCGTGCTTGTCAATGCGGTAAGTGTCACTGATTTTGAACTATAACGACCGCGTGAGTCAAAATGACGCATGATTATCTTTTACGTGACTTTTAAGATTTAACTCATACGATAATTATATTGTTATTTCATGTTCTACTTACGTGATAACTTATTATATATATATTTTCTTGTTATAGATATCGTGACTAATATATAATAAAATGGGTAGTTCTTTAGACGATGAGCATATCCTCTCTGCTCTTCTGCAAAGCGATGACGAGCTTGTTGGTGAGGATTCTGACAGTGAAATATCAGATCACGTAAGTGAAGATGACGTCCAGAGCGATACAGAAGAAGCGTTTATAGATGAGGTACATGAAGTGCAGCCAACGTCAAGCGGTAGTGAAATATTAGACGAACAAAATGTTATTGAACAACCAGGTTCTTCATTGGCTTCTAACAAAATCTTGACCTTGCCACAGAGGACTATTAGAGGTAAGAATAAACATTGTTGGTCAACTTCAAAGTCCACGAGGCGTAGCCGAGTCTCTGCACTGAACATTGTCAGATCTCAAAGAGGTCCGACGCGTATGTGCCGCAATATATATGACCCACTTTTATGCTTCAAACTATTTTTTACTGATGAGATAATTTCGGAAATTGTAAAATGGACAAATGCTGAGATATCATTGAAACGTCGGGAATCTATGACAGGTGCTACATTTCGTGACACGAATGAAGATGAAATCTATGCTTTCTTTGGTATTCTGGTAATGACAGCAGTGAGAAAAGATAACCACATGTCCACAGATGACCTCTTTGATCGATCTTTGTCAATGGTGTACGTCTCTGTAATGAGTCGTGATCGTTTTGATTTTTTGATACGATGTCTTAGAATGGATGACAAAAGTATACGGCCCACACTTCGAGAAAACGATGTATTTTACTCCTGTTAGAAAAATATGGGATCTCTTTATCCATCAGTGCATACAAATTACACTCCAGGGGCTCATTTGACCATAGATGAACAGTTACTTGGTTTTAGAGGACGGTGTCCGTTTAGGATGTATATCCCAAACAAGCCAAGTAAGTATGGAATAAAAATCCTCATGATGTGTGACAGTGGTACAAAGTATATGATAAATGGAATGCCTTATTTGGGAAGAGGAACACAGACCAACGGAGTACCACTCGGTGAATACTACGTGAAGGAGTTATCAAAGCCTGTGCACGGTAGTTGTCGTAATATTACGTGTGACAATTGGTTCACCTCAATCCCTTTGGCAAAAAACTTACTACAAGAACCGTATAAGTTAACCATTGTGGGAACCGTGCGATCAAACAAACGCGAGATACCGGAAGTACTGAAAAACAGTCGCTCCAGGCAGTGGGAACATCGATGTTTTGTTTTGACGGACCCCTTACTCTCGTCTCATATAAACCGAAGCCAGCTAAGATGGTATACTTATTATCATCTTGTGATGAGGATGCTTCTATCAACGAAAGTACCGGTAAACCGCAAATGGTTATGTATTATAATCAAACTAAAGGCGGAGTGGACACGCTAGACCAAATGTGTTCTGTGATGACCTGCAGTAGGAAGACGAATAGGTGGCCTATGGCATTATTGTACGGAATGATAAACATTGCCTGCATAAATTCTTTTATTATATACAGCCATAATGTCAGTAGCAAGGGAGAAAAGGTTCAAGTCGCAAAAAATTTATGAGAAACCTTTACATGAGCCTGACGTCATCGTTTATGCGTAAGCGTTTAGAAGCTCCTACTTTGAAGAGATATTTGCGCGATAATATCTCTAATATTTTGCCAAATGAAGTGCCTGGTACATCAGATGACAGTACTGAAGAGCCAGTAACGAAAAAACGTACTTACTGTACTTACTGCCCCTCTAAAATAAGGCGAAAGGCAAATGCATCGTGCAAAAAATGCAAAAAAGTTATTTGTCGAGAGCATAATATTGATATGTGCCAAAGTTGTTTCTGACTGACTAATAAGTATAATTTGTTTCTATTATGTATAAGTTAAGCTAATTACTTATTTTATAATACAACATGACTGTTTTTAAAGTACAAAATAAGTTTATTTTTGTAAAAGAGAGAATGTTTAAAAGTTTTGTTACTTTATAGAAGAAATTTTGAGTTTTTGTTTTTTTTTAATAAATAAATAAACATAAATAAATAGTTTGTTGAATTTATTATTAGTATGTAAGTGTAAATATAATAAAACTTAATATCTATTCAAATTAATAAATAAACCTCGATATACAGACCGATAAAACACATGCGTCAATTTTACGCATGATTATCTTTAACGTACGTCACAATATGATTATCTTTCTAGGGTTTAAAAAAAAACTGATATAAGATTTACCTAAAATTGTATACATGTTACAGATTCAGGGCCAGATTTATCATCAAGCTGTGTCGTTATTGCCATACCCCGACGCTGATCATCAATTT